>NC_057811.1:199390065-199678399 GCF_018294505.1 Triticum aestivum | reverse complement strand
ATGTGCGTAAACATAAGCGTATGTGTATGTAATTTGTTAAATAAACAATGCACGGGCAAGTGAAAAGAGAAAAAAAAAACACCAAATAACCATGGATTGGTCAGGCTCCTGCGGTCCTATTGTCCATGTTACCATTATTCGTTTTGAAGCCTTAGCCACGTCGCTACGATCTGGAAGTATCACACCACCTCGACCCGCATGAGTTTAATAAGATCGTCACCATGTGGTGTAACAAATGCACAAATATCCCGCAGATCGCATCGGGCCCGTCACCATGTAGGAGTAGGAGTAGGATGAATGGTGGCCGTCCAAAGCCGGGAGCGAATTGACTAGAGTAGGTTGGTGGCGACAGTCCCGGGCTTGACAGATCAGTTCCTGGCTGGCCCCTGGCACACCTCTTGGCCGAAGCGAACTTGTGTGCGCATGTGTTGGCCACCAAGGACAGAGATCTCGCTTGTTCTCTTGCAAGTAAAGGTAGGATCTTTGGGCATCTCCGTCGCCGATGCGTTCCTCACCAAAGTGGATCTCGGGTTGTTTCTCCGGGTGGTCATTTCTTTTATTTCTCATTGGCTTCCGCGCTTGGAAAGAATTAGTGGTGGCCCTTCAAAAAGGAATTAGTGGTAGCCATTATTAATATCAAAAGAAAGAATGGTAGAGTACTTGTTTTCTTCCTTTCGTTTGTAGTAAATTACAAAAAACCATCATATTGAGGACTAGATTAGCAGAAATCATGACTTTACAAAAAAAATTGGCAAAAAACACCATGTCTACGGTAATCTTTTTGCAAATAACACTGATCGGCGAATTTGACTCGGTTGAGCGCATTTATGACAGATGAGGCCCGTCAGTCAGGCTGACGTGGCATCACTTAACATCTCACATGTAACGGTGATGTTTGGTAACATTATCGTCATATGTGGTCGTGTGGGGTCCATCTGTCTTTGGAAGAAAAGAAAAAGAAAACAATCTGGTTCATGCTCCTTTGGCGTTACATGTACGAACTGGAGCTGGTCTCGCCATCCCAAGCTTCGCGGGCAGGAGTCGGGTGCACCCGACCGCGTCGGCGTCTTATAGGACGCGCAGAGCTCATCTCGTCCCCCTACAATGGTCGTTGGTGCGAGCTCCGAGACACCGCCTCGTGCTCCAGGTGCTTCGAATCTTCCATGGACTTGACGATAGCGCTCCAGGCAATGTCGGGATCCCTGCGTCCTCGCGAGCCACGCGATGCCTCCACCGTCAAGGGAGGTGCAGCTAGGTGCACCAAGTAAGATCTAGCTCGCCGGGGAGCTCCTCATCTCTCAAATCCGTCATTGCACGTCCCGCCCCCGACCAAGGCAGAGGCCACCGTCGCCGTTGCCGCACGGAGGCAGAGGCCGCCGCCCGTCCCGCCCCCGGCCGAGGCAGAGGCCTCGCCGACGCCGGCGCTCTCCCGCGGACTGGCGTCATCCTTGAGCGGGGCGGCCCTGTCCCGGCCCGACTGTTGTGCGGTCACGTCGAGGGCGTGCACGATAATGGCGGCGCTTGGCGCGCCCTAGCTGCCATCGACCTGGACCTCAAACAGGAACATCCACGACAACGTCACCACGCGTGGGCCCTCTTCCACCGTCCTCGACTTCTGGCGCCTGGTTGAGGCGCGCGGCGGCGGCCTTCTTCCGTCGGCTTGTGCACCCCATGCAAATTGAGATGAAATGTTGAAGAAAGACTTGTTACACTGACAAGCGGGCCTCACGTGCAGCAAACAATTCAATGTAACTATGTGATAGCAAGATATATAGCATGAAACACTATGGCTATCACAAATTAAAGTGCATAAGTAAAGGGCTCGGGTAAGAGATAATCGAGACATGCGGAGACGGCGATGTATCCCGAAGTTCACACCCTCGCGGATGCTAATCTTCGTTCTGAGCGGTGTGGAGGCATTATGCTCCCCAATAAGCCACTAGGGCTACCGTAATCTCCTCACGCCCTCACACAATGCAAGATGTCGTGATTCCACTAAGGGACCCTTGAGGGCGGTCACCGAACCCGTACAAATGACAACCCTTGGGGGCGATCACCGAACCCGCACACTTTGGCAACCCATGGGGGCGGTCACCGGAACCCGTACAAATTGCTCGGGGCAATCTCCACAGCTTAATTGGAGACCCCGATGCTTGTCCCGGAGCTTTTCATCACAATGATTGAGCTCCGCGACACCACCAACCGTATAGGGCACCCAAAAACACCCAAGAGACACAAGATCTAGGGTGCCCAAACACCCAAGAGTAATAAGCTTCTCAACTCTAACTTCCACGTATCATCATGAAGAACTCAAACTGATACAAATAATGAAATGGCAAGAACACGCCAAGTGGTCAAGTCCCTCACTCCCAAATCCCACCACAACAACAAAAGCTATGGAGGAATATGAGAGCAAGAACAAGGAGAACAATAAGAACTCCAAGATCTAGATCCAAGGGGTTCCCCTCACTTAGAGGAGAAAGTGATTGGTGGAAATGTGGATCTAGATCTCCTCTCTCTTTTCCCTCAAGAACTAGCAAGAATCATTGGAGGGATTGAGAGATAGTAAGCTCGAAGAAGGTCAACAATGGGGGAAGAATACGAGTTTGAGGGATAGGGACCATTGGGGAAGAAAGCCCCCTTAAATACCCCCCCCCCCCGAATCCAACCATTATGCCCACACAAGTCATGCTCAAGCAGTACTACCGCTTATATTATCATGGTCAAACCAGCCCAACGAGACCGAAAAACAAGAGCAATAGTTCTACCAGACTGCTCAGGGGAGCAGTACTACTGCTCTACTGCCGCTCGAGTAGTTTGGGCAACAAAAGCATAAAAGTAAGCAGAAGTGGTTGCCGTAGAAGGAAGCGGAAGTAGCGCACACCCGCTCGGGGGAGCAGTAGTACTGCTTAGAACTGAAAAACTATCCAAGCAAAACAGAAGGAAGCTCCAAAACTGAAACTGCTATAACTCCTGGAAACGGACTCCGAAATCAGCAAACTCGAGCTTGCTGGATAGAAGAAGTGGCAGGAAGAGTATGCATATGATATGGAGGTGTGAAATCTCCATTATAGAAGAACTGGCATAAACTCCAACACCGAAAACATCATAGAAGATGCATATGAACTCCGTATTTGATGAACTTGAGCTTGTCCTGAAGAAGAACATAAGCTCTAAAACTCACAAAGAGAAACAACAAACAAGAACCAAGAAAGATGATGCAATGGTTTGAGCTCTCTATGAACGATATGATCAAGCTACTCACATGAAAGCCCCCCTTGATAGTACGACAATCGATCCTATAACCCGGTCTCCCAACTTTCACCTTGAGACCGGTAAAATAGAAAACCTATCAAGGGCAAACCTTTGCCTTGCACATAGTCCACTTGAGCTAGATGATGACAATCTTGACTTCCTCAAGTTGGACCAACTTTCTTGATTGTGTTTGCTCGATAAGACAAGTTGATCGCTCCTCCATACTCCACTATGGGTGAGCCACTCTTCGGCACATCTTCACAAGTCCATTGTCACCACAATGTATGGCAAGCTTCAAGCATGCGATCTCTTCATGGTGCTCCACATGAACTTGCACACGCAAACTTGGTGATGATCACCACTTTATGTCATCCTCCATGGGTTGTACTCCCTCCGTCCCAAAATAAGTGTCTTAACTTTGTACTAACTTTAGTACAAAGTTGTACTAAGGTTGAAACACTTATTTTGGGACAGAGGGGGTATGGGAGCTTCCTCTTGATGCAAAACCATGGAAACATAACTAACCCCGCATAGAACTATCACGTAGACCATGGGTAAGCACACAAACCGTAATGGAAAATGTTTACCATACCATGGGATCACTTGATCCCTCTTTAGACATCTTGTACGCTTTGTGCGTTGATAAACTTGACTCGGTCTTTGACTTAGTCTTGATCATCCTTGTATGATTTCTTCTCTATGACCAATCTTTGTATAATTGCTTGAATGCACCTTGGTCAACACATAAACTCATTGAAACCAAAAAATGGACTTCAAGAAACGCATATGGATAAATCCTACGAATATAACTCAAGGCAACCATTAGTCCATAGATAAATGTCATCAATTACCAAAACCACACATGGGGACACCATGCTCTTTCAATCTCCCCATTTTGGTAATTGATGAAAATCACTTTTAAGAGAGTTTATATAAGGAATTAGGCACAACCATGCAAAGCAACAACCAATAATGCATGAGCATGAGATACAAATGCTTTAGAACAAATCCAAAGTATGCAACAAAACTCTCGAAACTCTCTCAAAAGTTCTCCCCCATTGGCATCGATTACCAAAATAGGCGAAAAACTTAGAAGGCCAATATAATATTGGTTCCTCCATAAGGTGTGTATTTCTCAAAATATGAGTGGAATAACATACACATATCCAATGGTAACTAGTTGGAGGAAGACAAACTATATTGAGGATACAAAGATTGCAAGAGGATGATATGGCACAAAGACATACCAAAGAGTGAAGCAAGCAAACAAATGATACCAATTGACACAAGCAATCAAATGATCCTACGAGCCACATGACTAAAAGATATTATGATATGGGCAAAGGAGTGTTCTAAAGAAACTAGAGAAGCTCCCCATGATTTGTGCATTATTTAGTTTTGTATTTGGACACAACATGCACAAAATAGGATCATCACTCCCCCAAAATCAATAGAAACTCACAACAAGTGGAAGTGAGCATAGATAAGCAACAAGGCATAACACTTGCAACAAGCACATGGTTGAGAAACATGTAAAAGAGGCAACTTAATAATAGGCTCAACCAAATTATGTGTGTGAGCCATGGAAAAGCACTTGCGAAGACTAAAATAAGGATGAGCATTAAGCATCAACATAGTCTTGAAAGAATGAGGTACAAGGTGCAAGACAAGTCTTTCCCATACAGATTCAACAAGCAAATGGGTTCACAAGCTCACTAATATGTGAATTAACAATAAAGCTTGTGACAACCGGTGAAGATAGAGTATGATAGCTTTGTCAAGAGGAGGGATACCAATTGACATGGCAAAAGCCTCGTCAAGACAAGCATGAGGAAAACAATCTTCACCACAAAAGAGTGCATCAAGATACAAAGATATAAGAACCGCACTCAAGGCAAATGCTTTCGTGAAGCCACCAAGGAACTAATAACACGATAAAGAAAAGGTGGACGCGAAAGAAAGAGGATATTGACTAGAGATGTAATTTCTCTAAAGTGTATAAGATTCTAGGTAGATATATGAGAATCATGATGATATATATCCACAAAGAAGGATGTACAGATGAAATATTTACAACAAGAAAGAACAAGACATCCAAACGGAAGTCATAAATATACCAGTAAGATCTTTGCTTGACGCATAGCACATGTCCTAATATTGTCTTATTGTATATCAATGAACTCCAAACACACAAACATCAAATACATCACAACTAGAAACAAGAGATCATTTTTGGGATGATTTGAGAAAGGAAATCAGTATCGCAAGAAGGAATGAATTTCATGCCATGATGCAACCTACACAAGGTTTAGTGCAAGAAAAGTACGCATGAAGTAGGTAATGATACTTGTTACCAAGATATCATTGGAGTGATGTAGTAGATAATGGTTCATTGATCATCCTAGCTTGGCTCCAATAAGTACATGGTGACAACACCTTCCTTGTGAGTGTGCCAAGCATCCAATGCATGTTCAATTGTTCCTAGAGCAACAACACACATAAAATGGCACACAAACTCATTGGGACCAAAGAGTTAGCGAACCAACAATACATAGGACAAACTCCACATAAATATGTGCAAATTCATATGAAATTGTATTTCATGCACATCTTAGTCAATTAGAGACTTGGTGCAGTTTCCACTATAATTGGGTCAAAGAAAGAAAGCATGCCAAAGAATGTACATATACTAAATATGCATGCTAAAGACTTCCAAGAGCCAAATCAAAACATGATTGATAAGATACCAATCGAGGAGTTACCAAGTGAAAATAAGATACATAATGAATAAATCATCACTTGAAGGATACCAAATAAAAGATACATCAAGGAATGGGGGCACACTATATAAAATATATCAAACTCCCAGAAGAGAGGAAGGTTACAAACAAAACAAACCCTCTACATAGTTTCATGATGGCACAAAGTACCAAAAAGAAACAACTTTCTTTCCACCAACACACACTTGATAAGGATCACAAGATGAGTGTTTGTAAAGAAAATAGGATAGCTTCCCCAAGAGTTGTGTATTATAGAGAATTTGCATTTGAATACAAAATGCACAAGATAGGATCGCCACTTTCATTATGTCTTAGAAAGACACTAGACAAGATCAAGAAATCAACAAGATCCACAAGTGGCACGAAAGGCAACGGGAGTTGACACATTCCTTGGCAAGAGATAAGGAAATAAAAACAAAAGCCAACGTAAAGATGATCAACAATTTCTACCACATAAATGATTAACAATTGTCAGGAGACAAGAAGTATTTGGAAATAATTCCCGATGGTAGATTGCAAACATATCCAACATCATCTTCACACAAAGCACATAAGAAAATTGCAACTTGTAGAGCTAACATGCCACCTAGAAACAAGATAATTTATAATATCAACTATAAGTGGCAATACCTCAGATGTACACATTTCTGAGGCTTGTAATATACACATAGCATATTACTCCCCCATAATGTGATACCAAAGAAAACATAACAAGAGGCGGATAAAAAGCAACAAGAGATAATTAATGGACCATTTAGAATTTGAATTTCTCATGAGAAGACATACTACATAGAGACTAGATAATCTTGTAATATCAATACTAGGTCATATTACTCATGTACACACATTTATAGGATCGTGAAGTGCACAAAGCACATCACTCCCCCAAAATGGGATGTTCCATTAATCTCTCACAAGAGCCAACTAAGATAGAAACAAGATGTAAAAAAGGCTCAACACAAGACTCACATGTACATGATGTGCAAACCAACATACACATACTTGATTGCTCAAGATAAGCAAATTGGAAGCACAACATATAAAAACACGTGCAAGGTATAAAACCAAAACATGCAAAGGGGAAAGTAACTTCAATGTAAACAATTTAAGTACAAGTTACCGCAAAGAGGCACATTGGATATAAGATATAAACTTGATGATCCAAATGACTTGGCTTGACATAATATGAATGATGAAGATCCCTTAATTCTTCATGATGTAGCCAAGTCTTCAATGCCCTTCAACAACACCTATTGATCAAGTTTGAGCTTGTTAGTCCCCAATCAAGTTGGTCCTAAGAGGTTAGACACAATAGGCTTGGCTACCCAAATGGTTCTTTTCTTGCCACCACTTTGAGTACCAACAAACTTGGAAAATAGATTGCCAACCATATCCTTTCTAAGAGAATAAATATCATCAATCATAATGGGTTTGGATACGGTACAATTAGTGCATGAAGAAGCAACATCACCCTTCTCATGACATAAGTAGCAACATCTACTCTTCACTTTCTTCTCGCTTGATTTCTCAACTTGAGAAGTATTAACTTGAGTCTTCTTGGGAAGTGGCCGTTCTTCAACTTGATTTTGGACTTGAGGCCTCTTCCCCTGTTTCTTGTCACTAACGCGCTTCTTCTTCAATGGGAAAGATCTAACATGATGCCCTTCAATTTTGCATTTGAAGCAAATAATCTTGGCCAAATTCTTGACTTGTTTTTGTCCCTTCTTCTTGTTGCTCTTGGACTTCTTCTTCTTATTCGAGTTGAATCCAAGTCCACCTTTTTCATTGGGGGATTTTTTGCACACTCAAGATATTGTTGAGTGTGGACTTCCCTTCATGACACTTTTGCAAGTCAATTTTCAAAGAAGTGACTTGGGCCTTGAGCTCTTTATTTCCTCTACATGGTTAGTCTCAACGCAAGTACTCGAGGAAGTATAAGCTTCATCGTTAAAGCAACAAGGAAAGGAAAGTAATTCATCACAAGATGTAGCAACATTATGAGTAGATGAATTACGAGGACTAGCACATGGCAAGATATCATTTTGACTTGAAGTAGTGCTAGTATCCACATGAGGCTCGCTAGATGTTATGTAACATCCCACAATTCTAACTTTTGGAATGTTAAATAAAATAAATAATTTTGAATTGTTTGTTTGATTTTTGTGTGATTGATTGTATGAAATTGAGTGAAATTTGAAACTTTTTGAAAGTTGAATGTCAGGGATTAAAAGGACTTTCCCAAACTTTCATTCTTGCATTTGATCTGCTTGAGTTCAAATTCATTTCATCCCAAAACCCATGAGTGAAGATAATATAACTTCTTCCAAAAAAGAAATGAAAAGGGATATGAAAATGATTTGAACTCCATTTGAAATATTTTCAAACCAGAAATTGTATGCCACTCAAGGATTTCCATGAGGGATGATAATGTGACTTCTTCATAAATAGAATAGAGTGGGAAGTAAGGAATCACTTTCAAAATGGCATTAGAGCTACTTTTGGAAATACCCCATATGGGTTTCAAAATCTTTTCCAATTATATTTCAAACAAAATAAAGAGAGAAGGGAATAGGACTCCTTCAAATATTGGAAATAAATATGCAAAATGAATTATGGACCCAATCCAATATGGTTTGAAAAATATTTGAATCCAATTTAAATAGCCATTTTGGACTTAATTGAATATTGCTTTATTTAGTTTTTATGCAAATAATTTTCCTAAATAAAATGAATATAATTATTTGCATAAAAATTAAATAAAACATTCACTGGTACAACGAGCTGCTATACAAACGGTTTTTAACCGCTTTCCGCGACGGCATTTTAAATCGTCGCCTTGCTAGTGTGGGCGATAGGGGGTCCTTCCCACACGACCCAGAAACCGTTGGGGATAGGGAGTCGCAATGCATACGTTTTGCATAACTAAGTGTATGCGATGCCAACATCTATTCCAAACATGAGTCTTCAGACAACTGTTTGTGATATCTCGAATATCCCAAACGCTCCATCCTTGCTACTCGTTTGTGCTCGCACTACCATCGCATTCGGTATTCTGTGGTGCTACATTTACGATGCGCTCCCCATCACAAACAGTTCACGATTATAGAATGTGTATGATAAGCAGAAAATCATACACATTTACTTTTCCTCGACTGTATGTGATTCAATGTAAGAGTGCATACTGCCGTGGTTTTCTCATGGCAGATGTCCTCGTGAAAGGACTTAGTCGTGAGGTCATCGCCACAAGGTAGTAGCTTGAATGGGGTTGATCGGAACCGAGAGACAAGGTTCGACCCCTCTCGATGCAGTTAGTAGCCTAATTCCTGCTTGATTAATATTGGTGATGATCATCTCGATTACAAGGGTGCGACTTGGCTATCCTAGTACTCGAGAGCTTGTAACTTAACTTTCTGCATCAGGGGATCCCCTTTATATATAGGTCGAGGCCCTGGGCTTACAACAGAGTCCGGGTCGTACTATAATTCGTGCTTTAATAAGTTTTCTATGTCTTATTTCCCAAGTAAGAGAACTACGGCGCCCTTCAGTGAGCCGCCGACTCAGGCGCCGGGCCATGAGTCAGCCCTCATAATAAGTCGCCACGTGGGTCTTGAGGTCTTGGTCACCACAGCCCATGTCAAGTATTTCTCTTCAGGCCGCCACTGGATAACCCGGCCCTAAACGGGCGGGTCATACCATGGGGTTATATGCCCAACATTAGCCCCACATTGACTTGGCTTCATCGATGTTAAATCTTCATATTCATAATAATTCTGGGTCATCTCCCTTTCTAGAATCTACATCGTGGACGGGTCATATATTCTGGCTTATGATACTTCCGCACTTGACATTTTCTACCTCCTTAAAAAATGTGATGTCATCTCCCTGAATTTTTGGAACCCAAGTATGACATCACAATGGATCTTTTGTGTATATCTGTCAGGCCCAAAAATTGAGGTGTCCTTTACTTGAAAAGTTATTATGCCTCCTCTATTTTCGCACCTGTCTTTCCTCCTCTTCTCCTTATAAATATACCCAAAGGGGTTGGCTTTTTTACTTCTACTACTTCGCCCCTTGCTCTACTTCTTCCTCTCGCCAAAGCCCTCTTTCTACCGGAGCTCTACCACCATGCGGCGGTGGGTTCTCTGGCGATGTCAACTTCATCCTTCACATTGGATGCGTCACCGTCGAGGCTGCTCAAGAACATCGCGGAGTCGTTCGCCGTGCCCAGGTATGCTTCATCTCCTCCATTAGATCCATAGCAATGCCCCAACGTTCTTTGTAGTTCATGAATGTTCTTCGGTTCATACCGCCATTGCCTGCTATTTAGATCTAGAGTCAAATGAAACTCCCATAGAAATATTTCATTGGTGATAGCAACACCATTTTTGCATCTGGAAACTTCATATCCTTGTTAGACCCCATCAATAGGTCAGCCGATGCTACCATTGTATACTTTAGGTTTAGCAAATATTTTTCTTTTTGAACCATTTTGTAGATCCGTAGTGGCAGCAGCTTTCACCAGAAACTCGTTTCTTCCAAAACTTAGCAGAAAATCATAAAATCTCCAAATAGAATGAGTCGCCTAACACGTTGTCGGCTTATTGTTGCATGTTGTAACTTGTATAACTCAATAGTCACAGTTGTACTTTACCCGACTGGCTCAATATTTTGGCTTATTTTGGCAACTCGTTAGTAATAGAATGACCATGTTGACTCGCCACGAAATCGTAGCAACCTCATTATTCTGCCAACTCATCATATAAACCAATTGGCAACTTATCGCTCATAGAAAATGACCCGCCAGTCACATTTTGCCTGCAGGTTTAACTCTTTGAGCGACTCATCATGGCCAAGACTGACAGGGCTAAGATCGACAAGGCCTGCAACTGGGTCCAATCTCAAGTTTCCACTCTGGTACTTGATGACCTCATGGGGCAAGGTCTTGTTCCGGCTCAAGTAGTAGTTGTCTAGTAGGAGCCTGATGAAGAGAGCATCCCCCCAACCCGGCGAAGGAGAAGCCATTGTGTTCACTTATCATCTTCATAGGGGCTTCTCACCGCCTGTCGAAATTCTTTCGGGATTTCCTTAATTTACTCAATTTCCATCCTCAAGATATCGGTCCCAACTCTATGACCAATCTATGCCAATTCCAGGTCTTCTGCGAGGTTTATCTTTAGATAGAGGCAACTGCCCCTCTCTTTAGGGAGTTTTTCTGTATCAACAACCAGACCGAGTTTGCAAACGGTCCTAGCATAGAACTTGGTGGGGTTTCCATGCAGAGGCGGAAGAACTGTCCTTTTCCAAAAGCTAAACTAGTGAGTCATCCAAAAGGATGGAATAGAACCTGGTTCTACTGCAAGAATACTGCTCCTACCGGCAAAAACACATTGTTGGGTTACAGATTGGAGCGACTTAATGCAACCGAAGCTTTTCCTGGTTGGCCTTCTAAAGAAGGGCGATAACAATTATCCCATATATACTCTAAATTGAGGGCCTTATCAGCAAATGGCCTCACTGGGATCGATCTGACCCGGTGCTGGATCAACTGGATAGTTCAGCCATTAAGTCAGAGGGGCGACTTAATGTGCAATTATACCGGCAACTTAGCCGGCGTTCAACGCTTCAGCCAAGTTGACTTGTCAGTTGATGACTTAAACAAGGTCGTGAAGAGATTGCTAGGAGAGCCCCAAGATGCATGCAACAAGATGGGGCTTGCTCCTTTCTGTATTAAAAACCCAGCACCTACAGTAAGTATGTTTGTATTCATTTATCCTACTTATTAATCTTTGCTTGACTCGGGATCACTTCTTAATATTGTCGAAACGTGCAGGCTGACTCCCCATTCTAGAAAAGGAAAAAAGGCCCACAAGCCTGCTCCGGTGCCAACTGAACAAGTGAATGCACCAGTTGGTGATGACGGGTCGGCTGCTGGAAATGGTCAGAGGTAGAGCTTAACTCGCTTGGTAATTTATTTATGCAACTGGTTGACGCCCCTTCTTCTTAGGATCACATGGAGAATAGTCGAGCCGACCCTGTTGAGGTAATTTCCATCTCATCCAGCTCGGATATTTTTATCCCGGAGAAAATGAGACTAGCCATCAGAAAGGTTCCTTTTCACATCTAGATGCTCACCCATATCCCAAATTTCTTTTGAAGACAACGCAACAAGTGGGTACCTCCAAGCGCAAGCTCCGAAGTGATTTTGGCGAGCCATCTGTCGCCTTGTCGTATGAACCAGCCATCCGCAAATGACTAAATGAGGTGCCTCATAGCCCAACTCCGTCTCTTCCATGAGCCGGCCTTTTTAGACAACCCGTTAAACCTTATGATTTGAATTATCAGGAGTCGCCACCGTCGTCTAGAGGTTCACCCGTCTCACATCTCCCCCCACTGATCATTAAGCATGGGTAAGTACTTAGTATTTTTATTCTTCATCTTAACAATTGCTTCGTTATCTTGAACATTCATATAATTATAGGGCGAAAGCCATTAAGAAAAGGAAAGTGGGTGAGTCGTCTTCTTCCGCAACCATCCCCGAGTCTCAAACCCGCCTTTGGCAACTCCAGAGGTCCAGGATATCAATACAAGTGAAGCCAACCTGGATCAAAGGATTGAGCCGCCTCTGCAGAATGAGCCGGCTAACATTGAAGAAACAACAACAGTGGAACTGTAAGTGCATCTAGTGCCCCTTAGTGATTTTGGTGTATTGAAGACTTATAGGTTACGGGACTAATGTGTTTGTGAGTGTACACAGATCTATAAGTCTATGAGGAGTTTGATAATTACAGAGAAAGTCGACCCCTAAAAATGAAGTTCTTCGACTGAAGACTTTGGATTTCTGAAGACTTTCTGAAGACTTTGAAAGTGAAGAAATTGGTGTGACCTTGAAGACTTGGTATTCTTTTGAGGAACATGAAGCGTGAAGACTTTTGTTTTCGTAGTTTCATTTTCTCCTTCTTGAGTCATAGGAAACACCGTACTGTTAAAGGGGGTCGAGGAAATACTAAGGAAAAATTTCCATGTGATGCTCAACTCAAAATCCTACACCTACCAATCCCTTCGACTGAAGCCATTGGAAATCTCATACAGTTCAGTCATATTCTTCAGTGACAGAGACGGAGTTCTTCTGGTCTCTGAGGAATTTGTTCTGACTGAGTTAGGAATTCGCCAGTGCGGATTGCCTACACAGTGAGGAACATGATAGCCCTGAGGAATTTGATACTCAAATTTCCGACCGTTGCTGTGCTATGCGCCAGCTGTCCCAAAATATCTACCCACCTAACGGTCATATCATTGAAGGGCATTTATGCCTTATCATGCGGGCTGCTCCCTAGGCTATAAATAGCCGCCCCCTACAACCACTAGCTGGTTGGCTGCTCCAAGAGAAACTAACACTTGTCATTTGAGAGCATCCCATCCTCCGAGGACTTTGAGCGAAAATCATCAAGTGAGGAAAAACCCCAAACCCAAACACCTACAAACCCAAACTGATTGAGCATCACTGAAGAGATTGATCCTGCGTGGATCCGATGCTTGTTACCTTTGAAGATTGTGCTTCTTCCAGACGGTTAGGCGTCATGGTCTAGAGCATCCAAGAGGAAATTGTGGATCGCCGAGTGACCGAGTTTGTGAAGGTTCGGAAGTCACCTGAAGACTTACCACGAGTGCTTGGACGAGGTCTATGTGACCTTAGTTCAAGGAGAATACGGTGAGGATTGTGTGTCCGGGACTGGGTGTCCTCAGGTTTAAATACCTAGCCGCTCCAACCAGACGTACAACTGAGATAGCAGTTGGAACTGGTCTACCAAATCGTTGTCTTCACCAAGCCAACTGGTTCTATTTCCTCAACTCTTTCATTTCCTCATTCCTGTGTTGTGCAATTGTTCATATCTGTGTTTGAAGACTTTGACTGAAGACTTTCTCAATTTCCTCAGTTCAATCTCCTCAGTCTGTTTGTCTTCATCCTGTGTGATCCTATGTTTACGCTTTCTGTACTCTGTGCTGTTTTCGTTTCATCATGATGACTATGCTTGTGTTCTGCTATGCATACTTTTGAGTACTTATTCCGCTGCAAGTAGTTCTTCGCCAAGGAATTTCCTCACCCACAAATTCCTCAGTGAAGAATTTATAAAAATCGCCTATTCACCCCCCTCTAGTCGATATAACGCACTTTCAATTGGTATCAGAGCGAGGTACTCCCTTGTCCTGTGTGATTTTGGTTTAACCACCTGGAGTTTTAGTTATGTCGACCGCAGGTATGATCAAGGTCTCTACTGGGTGTCCTACCTTCGATGGGATGGACTACCCCTACTGGAAGAATAAGATGCGAATGCATCTTGAGGCAATTGATAACGATCTCTGGTATATTGTGGAAAAAGGTGTTCCCTCTGTCTCACCCTCACTGAATGCTGCCGATGTGAAGAGATTCAAGCAACTCGATTCTCAAGCGAAGAATATCATATGTGGCCATCTGAGCAAAGGACGGTATGGAAGAGTGAGTGCTTTGGAAACTGCTAAGCTTATCTGGGATAGTCTGTCTAAAGTAAATGAAGGAGTCTCAACACAGCGTGACTCTCGAGTTGATGTTCTTCGCAATCTCTTCAACCGCTTCAAAAGACTCGACAATGAGAATGTTCAATAAATCTTCGATCGCCTCACTGACATCTCAAATGAGCTTCAAGCACTTGGTGCCACTGACATCACCGACCACGAAGTGGTGAAGAAACTACTGAGATCGCTTGATTCCTCATTTGATACTCTGGCCTTGATGATACAAGAGCGCGCTGATTACAAGTCACTTGATCCCGCTGATATCCTCGAAAGGCTAAACACTCATGAGTTCCAGCTTGCTGAAAAGAGAGATCTCTATGGTTTGAGCTATGGCAGATCACGTGCACTGAAGGCCAAGGCAGTTTCTGAGTCTGAAAATGAAGACTCTGAAAGCAGTCTTGGTGATCCTGAAGAACTGAGCCATGATCTAGCACTGCTTGTGAAGAAATTCCAGAAGCTCTCAAGACGTGGTCGCTTTGGAAGACCCTCAAGGAGCAATGATTCCTCATCCAGTGACTACAAAAAGAGGCTTTGTCACAAATGCAAGAAACCTGGACACTACATTCAAGATTGTCCTCAGTGGGAAAAGGAATCAAAGAAGAAGAAATACAAGGATTACAGTTCTGATGATACGAAGAAAAAGAAGAAATCCTCAAAATCTTCATCATCAAAATCCTCAAAGTCTTCATCTCACAAGAAGAGTAGCTCTAAGAAGGCTCGGGCATTCATTGGCAAGAAAATGGACTCTGAGACTGAATCTGAAGAAAATGAGGAAGAGGAGGCATCTGAGGATTCCGAATCCGGTGTGGCAAGCCTAGCCCTCGCTACTGCATTTGTCAGCAAGTCTATATTCAACTCTGAAGAAAATGACCTCACCAACAAGGCTGATGAAGGCAATGATGACTACGCTCCCACCTATTGCTTCATGGAAAAGGGTGCCAAGGTACTCAAATATGCCTCATCTGAATCAAGTGAAAATGAATCTAATGAAAACCTTAAGCCTAGCTATTCTAAACTTGCTAAGATTGCTGTGAAACAACAAAGGGCCCTTGAAAAGGTTCAAAACATGCTAGACAAGAGTGATGATATGTTGGGTGAAGAAATGGATCGCACTAAAACCTTGACTGAAAATCTTCAGAGACTTCAGACTAGGTATGACAACCTTGAAGGTCATCATAACACTCTCTTATCTGATCATGAGAAGCTTTCTTATGAATTTCTTCAAAGAAAGCAAGATCTTGAGAAGCTAAGAGTGAGTTATGAAGATCTTCAGAAAGAGCGCGATTCATTACTTGCTCAACAAATCAGCGCTGTTCAGGAAGAATTTGTTCCTCCATGTTTGAAATGCATCGAACGTGAATCTGCTAATTCTTCACCTGAATGTTCAAATGCTCCTAATGCTACAGATTCCTCAACTGTCTCTGCAATCATTAATTCCTCATCTGAGGACATTGCTAGTATCACTAACGATGCAGGGCTGAAGGAATTGTACATGAAAGGCATGTACAAAAGTCTCAAAGGGCATCAGACTCTTTGTGATGTGCTTAAAAAGCAGATCCTCAACAGAAACCCTAGGAAAGAGGGTATTGCCTTTGAGAGAAAACTCAATGCTGATGGTACATATTGGAAGCCTGAGCAGTACCCCAAAACCTCATGGGTTGCTGCAAAGGGACCTCCAGTTGATCCATCTAATTTATCTGGATTTACATGTGAATCTTCTCATTCTTCTGATGAGTCATTTGACTCCAACTATAAACTGTTCAAAAATAAGAATGGTGAAGTATTTGCTAGATATGTTGGCACTAACTGCAGGAACGGTTCCCCTATGAAGAAAATCTGGGTTCCCAAAAAGTGCTTTGAAAGTCTTCAGGTGAATATCCTCATGACACCACCTGTGAGGAATAGGAACCCCAGATCAAATTCTTCATATGGACCAAATTCTTCATATGGATCCAAGTCCTCATATGGACCAAATTCCTCACATGGATCAAATTCCTCAAAAGGATCAAAGTCCTCATATGAACATCATCATGCTAACAACTCTATTTCGCAGGGAAGAGCCAAGGGCTATGAATATGAGCATTATTCTTCTAATCATTATGTTCGTAAGTCCTCGAAGAATTTCTCTGCTTATTCATGTGCTTACCCTAACTCATCTTATGTGAAACAAAATGGATTGGCTTCTATGCCACCCTTCTCGTATGGAGCTCACAGAGTGATGAACTCTTTGTCGTCCCTTCAGATGTGGGTGGTGAAGAAAAAGAACTAATCTCTTATGCAGGGTCAGGTCTCCAGACGTGCGTGAACGTCTGAAGAATTTGCCGGGGACCTGTCAAATTGCCTGAAAGGACGCAGGCTAATCATGAAGAAATGAACTTTCATTTCTCACGTCCTCCTACTGCTTTATCTGTTCTATTGCTTGATGAAATTGATCTGATGAATTGATGTCATATTCTTCACTGATGAAGTATATGAAGTTCGTAAGCTGCACTAATTCATCTGCAGGATGATCAACCCAAAGCCACTGAGTGGGTCCTCGATAGTGGATGTACAAATCACATGACCGGTGACAAGAATCTATTGATTGGTGCTCCCTTATCACCATCGCATCTGAAGCATATCATCTTCGCTAACAAAGGCAAAAGTCAGGTATTGGGTCTAGGTAAGGTTGCGATCACAAAGGATAGACACATGGACAAAGTCATGCTTGTCGAGTCCTTAGGATACAACCTCATGTCTGTCTCAATGCTTTGTGATCTTGATATGGTAGTTGTCTTTGGCAAGCATCGTTGTGTTGTGGTTATGGAAGCTGACAATTCCAAAGTCTTCGAAGGCTTTAGGAGAGGAGACTTGTATATTGTTGATTTCTCTACAGGACCGCAGCCAGCCGTGTGCCTACTTGCAAAAGCTTCAGAAGGATGGCTATGGCATCGATGACTTGGTCATGCAGGCATGAGGAATTTGCACACGCTTGCAAAGAAGAAGCATGTCATTGGCATTGAGAATGTCAAATTCCTCAAGGATCACCTATGTGGAGCTTGTGAAGCTGGAAAGATGACCAAGGCTAAGCATCGAGCGAAGACTATCATGACCACTACTCGACCATTCGAATTGCTTCACATGGACCTCTTTGGTCCTAACCATTACTCAGCTGTCACAAATGACGCATCTCTCTATGGGCTTGTTATTGCTGATGATTACTCTCGTTACACATGGGTACACATTGTTACTTACAAACATGAAGTGCCGGAAGTCTTCAAACGATTTTCCTCGAGGGCTTCAACCAACTTTGGTGTGAAGATCAAGCACATCAGAAGTGACAATGGAACTGAGTTCAAGAATTCTGGTCTTGATGACTATCTTGATGAACTTGGTATTATTCATGAGTTATCTGCTCCTTACACTCCTCAGCAAAATGGCGTCGTGGAGCGCAAGAACAGAACTCTTGTTGAGATGGCTTGCACAATGCTTGATGAGTACAAGACGCCTCCTCACTTCTGGATTGAGGCAATTTATACTGCGTGCCACATCATCAACAGGGTATATCTTCACAAATTCTTCAAGAAGACTGCCTATGAACTCCTCACTGACAAGAAACCCAATGTGAGTTATTTCAAAGTCTTCGATGCTAAATGTTGGATTAGAGATCCTCATCACAATGCTAAATTTGCACCGAAAGCACATGAAGGTTTTATGCTTGGTTACGGAAAGGACTCGCACACCTACAGAGTCTTCAACACCGTTCTTCACAAGGTTGTTGAAACTGTAGATGTGCGGTTCGATGAAACTAATGGCTCGCAAAGAGAGCACCTACCCTCTGTGATAGATGAACCAGCACCTGAGGAAACTATCAAGTTCAAGGCTACTGAGGATGTCATTCCTACCGAAGAATCAGCTGAAGAATTCATTCCAGAACGTGAAAACGTCGAGCTAATGCACCTGAAGAAATTGCTGAAGAAAATGGTGCTGAAGAAAATGCTGATCAAATTCCTCGACGACAACTTACCCATCCACGGGTTGCAAAAGAAGTTCAAGTTGAGAAGATCATCGATGACATTGAAGCACCAGGTCCTCTCACACGCTCAAAAGCTTCACATTTATCTAACTTTTGTGGGCACTATGCTTTTGTCTCTATCTCAGAGCCCACTAAGGTAGATGAAGCATTTCTGGAGCCTGAGTGGATTCAGGCCATGCAAGAAGAATTACATCAGTTCAAGCTCAACAACGTTTGGGAACTGGTCAAGCGTCCAGATCCTCGCAAACACAGTATCATTGGCACAAAGTGGATCTACCGCAACAAGCAAGATGAAAATGGCCTTGTGGTGAGGAATAAGGCACGGCTAGTAGCTCAAGGCTACACACAGGTTGAAGGAATTGATTTCGATGAAACTTTTGCACCTGTTGCTAGACTTGAAGCTATTCGCATATTACTTGCTTATGCTAACCATCATGATATCACCTTATATCAAATGGATGTGAAAAGTGCATTCCTCAATGGTAAGCTTGAGGAAGAAGTATATGTTGCTCAACCCCCAGGTTTTGAAGATCCTAAGCATCCTGACAAAGTCTTCAGACTAAATAAGGCCCTCTATGGCCTCAAGCAGGCCCCTCAGGCGTGGTATGATACTTTGAAGGAATTCCTCATGAAGAAAGGCTTCAAACCCGGTTCACTCGACCCTACTCTTTTCACTAAATCATATGATGATGAATTGTTTGTATGCCAAATATATGTTGATGACATCATCTTTGGCTGTACTGACCAACGTTATAGTGATGAATTTGCCTATATGATGAGTGAAGAATATCAAATGTCTATGATGGGAGAGTTGAAATTCTTCTTAGGTCTTCAAATTCGTCAACAGCGCAATGGCATATTCATATCTTAGGAGAAATACCTCAAGGATGTACTGAGGAAATTCGGCATGCAAGATTGCAAAGGCGTCAAAATTCCTATGCCCACTAATGGCCATCTGTGCACTGATGAAAACGGTATTGACTTCGATCAAAAGGTATACCGCTCCATGATTGCTTCTTTATTGTACTTATGTGCATCTAGGACAGATATTATGCTTAGTGTTTGCATGTGTGCCTGATTTCAAGCTACACTGAAGGAATCACACCATAAGGCTATGAAGCATATTCTTCGATATCTAGCTCACACGCCAACACTAGGATTATGGTACCCCAAGGGCTCGGCTTTTGATCTCGTTGGATATTCTGACTCTGACTATGCTGGTGATCGTCTGGATCGCAAGTCAACATCCGGTACATGTCATTTCCTCAAACGATCTTTGGTCTGTTGGTCCTCGAAGAAACAGAACTGCGTATCACTGTCTACTGCTGAAGCTGAGTACATTGTTGCTAGTTCTTGCTGTGCTCAATTGCTGTGGATGAAGCAAACCCTCAAGGACTACGGCGTCAACGTGAAGAATGTGCCTCTCTTCTGTGACAATGAGAGTGCCATCAAGATTGCTCACAACCCAGTTCAGCACTCGAAGACAAAGCACATTCAGATCCGTCATCATTTTCTTCACGATCATGTGTTGAAGGGCGACATTTCTATTGAGCATGTGAATACTGAAGAATAGCTAGCCGATATCTTCACAAAGCCCTTGGATGAGAAGAGATTTAGCAAGTTGTGATGTGAGCTAAATATCCTAGAATCTTCGAATGTTCTTTGAAAAGGACAGTCATCCTAACACTTATGCAAAATTGATGACTTAGATGTGCAACACATGAAGAAACGGTTTTCTTCAATCAATGAAGAATAACACTCTAAGTGTGAAGAAATTAATGAAGAATTTGATTCTCAGAACCCTACGACAATTGTACGCGGTGTCTGAAATCATCCTTTTTTGTACGGTGGGTCACGCCACCACCAAAAGTTGAAAATCTTCAATTTGCGTTTTTCCTAAGTTTTGAAATTCCTCAGTTGTTCAAATTCTTCAACTTTGCAAAATCTTCACTGTTTCCATCGTTTTTCTTCATTGGCTATATATATATATGAGTTTATGTCCTCTACAGCATTCACTTATGGCTAATTCTTCAAGTTGGTTTTTCTGCTAAGTGAATGTGATCGGACCCTTCCCCCTCTATGCTATACTCAACCCAATCTATTCACAAATTCTTCATGTGCGTTCTATTTGAAACTCGTTCAAAATCTTCATTGTGTCCTTGTCAGCTGAAGAATTTGCGAACAGAACTTTTAACTTATCTTATCCAAATTTTCGGCTTTGCCGCTCAAACCGTTCCGCTTCCCATGAAATACTTATCTATTCACCCACGATCTAACACGATCTCCACTTCTCAGTACGTGGGCGACACATGTCAAGCGAATGAGAAGGGTTAGGGGCACGTTCGTCCAATTTCTTCGGGCGAACCGTTTTTCACCGTGGCTATAAATACCCCCTCTCCCCTTCCTCACTTCTTTTACTCCGCTCGACCTCTCTCCAGCTCGAGCTTCTCAAACCCTAGCGCCGCCACTACATCATCATCGCCGGTGAGGAAGAGCTTCACTGCCTTGACCTCGTCGCCGCCGTAGCCGTCTTCCTCCGCCAAGTTAGGGCGTGGAAGATCTGCATAGACGAGCTTCACTTCTCCACATCCCAGTTCGTCGTGTTCTTCGTTCAGGGTAATTAAAAGTTACTTTTACTGCCTACTTTGATTCAAATGTTTACTACAAAATCTTCAAAGGTGTTTTTCTTCAAATCCTCACACACTAAACACCTCACATGTCATCTGTTCTTGATTTGTTTCTCTAAGCAATAATTTTTCTTCAAGATTCCTCAATTGTGCGGATTTCTGATCTGTACAACTCTGGAACCTAAGACTAAGAACGCTTAGTGAAATTCTTCAAGACTCATCTGGTCAAATTCCTCAAACTTGTTCTTATTGAAAAACCTTCTGAGAATGCATATGACCTCTCCAAATTCCTCGCAACTATACTCTGTTCACAGGTACTCATGTCCGCTGCTGAATCACTAGGTTCTCATCAACTTAACTCATTTGCAGCGTTCCTTGAAGAAAAGTTGCATACTTCTTCAGAGAGTTCAATTGTTCAAATTCCTCAACTGAAGAAAATGGCTACTGAAAAGAGGCCACAGAAAGGAGGAAAGAAGCCTGAGGTCAATACTGCCTTTGAAATCCCTGAGGACATTTATGCTGGGTACTGCACACCCCCTGAGGAAGATAAAAATCAGCGCAAGGTGCGCATTCAGAGGATAGAAAGGAGATGGGCAAAAGAGTGGAGGGAGTACAGGTATGTGACTCCAAAATACATGAAGAAATTCGCTGTTACTCCTCCATGCTCAAGACCTCCATTGGCACCTGGCCAAGAGGCAGATCCCACTAGCATCGAGCTCGGTGAGGATTTTCCTGAAGAATGGGCCAAGCGCCAAGCCAAGTTGGCCAAACAGGCAAAAGATACAGTGAAAAAATTCAACGAAGATTCCACTGCTGCTGCTGCTGCGGCCTCTGTACGGCCGAAGAAATCCATGGGAAAGAAGCCTGCGCACAAGCCAAGTGCCTCTTTGTCAATGCCCTCATGGCCAATTTCCTCAGCTCAGCCCTCACGGCCAATTCCTCAAGCCGCTCCTGCTCCTCCAAAGTCCTCAGCTGCTCCGACAAAATCCTCAGCACCTGTGCATCTTGCCACGTGCCAAAGGACTACATGCATCTCTATTGCCTCGGGAGCTTCAGCTAGTTCCTCAGCTGCACCAAAGTCTTCAACAGGACCCTCTCTGCTGAAGACAAAGACAACTGCTGGACGAGGCTCTTGCCCAAGTCCTCAGAAGAAGCAGGTCGCCTTCCAAGTACCGTCTGATGAAGACGAAGCTGATGATGAAGAACTTGCTGAAATCATCAAAGACAGGCAAGTCAGGGCCGCTAGAGCCAAGGGCACAGAAGTGCCACTGCTTTTGGATCCAAAGCTGATCCTCGACTATATTGATCTCTGCCACAAGGACCCAAACACTCCTATGCTTGATTTCAAGTTGACACCTGGCCAAAATCACATGCTGGCCCATTTCATCAGTGAAGAAAAATGGAAATATGAGAAGGCCAGGCAACTCAAGAAAGCACAGTACAGGAAGGAGAAGTTCCTGAAGAACAACGTTGTCTCTATGACAACTGATGAACTTGTAAAGCTCCAGTCTGAAATCAAAGTCCTCAGCGATGATTTCAACGCTTACTATGCTGATTGAAAAGGAGCCAAGGTCAGGTTCGTCAATCTGACGAAGACACTCACTTCAAGTGCCGCTGCCCCTGTGCATATTGAAGTCACTCAGGCTGAAGCATCTGCTCAGCAAACTGAAGAACATGCCAGCACCACTGATGACAATCAGGCTGCTGAAGATAATGTGAGTTCCAGGGCACCCACTAGCGGTGCGCCTGAAGAAAATGAAGAGGTCAGGGCAACTGCATCAGTTGTGCCCGAAGAAACCGCACCAAATTCCTCTGCTCCACCTGCGCCTACTCCAACTCCAATCCTTCCATCTGCATCTGATGTGAAGAAGACCAAGGCTGCAGAGCGTGCAGCAGTGAAGAAAAGGAAAGCATCAGCTTCTTCAGATTCTTCTGCTCCGAAGAAAATGAAGCCTATGACCAGCTCTTTTGAAAACCCGATTGATGCTGTTCCAATCTCAACCATGCCATCAAAGGACCTTGTTCCTTTTGGTGAAGAATATGTGATCCCTAGCGGATCTGATGAAGAAACTCCTTCTGCTGCTACGTCAGAGCAGATGGATGAAGAAATTGAAGTGGATGAAATCCCTTCAACCCCAGTTGTTTCCTCGCATGTGCCTCAGTTTACTTCTGAAGAGGCAGGCGTTGAAGAAATTGAAGATGAAGATGTGGACATTGGCTGTACCACACCTGTGATGAATGATGACTTTTGGGAAAGTCAGCACCCCAATTCTCCACTCTTCACTCCACTGCAGCAAATTCCTCAGTCCCCAGTCACTACAGTTCAAATGGGATCTGATGAATCTCATGAAGACATTCCAGTCGCTAGTGCAGAAGAAACGGAAAATGAAGAATTCAAGAACCAGGCTGCCACTGAAGAGGAACCAGAAATTCCTCAATCTGAAGAACCTGAGATTGTGATTCCTGATGTTGTGATGCAAATCACTAACACTCCTCTGCCCAAACCAAAGGATCCTTTCTCCAGGAAGCAAAAATTCAAGACTGATGCCTTCTTTGGCGAGCATGTATTCTTCACTGATTACAACCCCTATGACTCTGCTCGCATAAGGAAGAGGCGTTTCTGGACTGCCAGCCAGGCAAATTTCTATTCCTCAGTGTTGTTCGACAAAGACAAAGTCTTTGATCATGAGCACATTCCTCACGTGGACATGGAATCTCTGCCGTGCTTCGTGCCAGTCCTCAGTGTTCTTCACGACGCTGGACTGTTAAATTTCTGCACTGACATCTGTGATTGGATTGAAGAACTCATTCTTCAATTCTATGCAACGCTGCACATCACCGGAAATTCTGACGATGTGAATTCATGGGTGCTGGACTGGATGTTAGAAAACACTCACTACAAGGCACCTGCTTCTGAATTTCTTCGTGCTTTACCTCTCAGTCCGCCCCTTGAAGGTGCTTGTTGCGTCTACAATGAACCTGAGCTAACAGATCACTACATGCAAGTGCTGATGAAGCCTTTGAAGCCAGGTCAGACCTCAAGAACAAAATTCCTTGTGAATGAATTGTTGTATGTGCCTCGGACTGTCTATCGCATTCTGACGAAGACATAGAGTCCAATCAAGGGCCATGACTCAAATGAAGAAGAAGTCGTTGGCATCATGAAGAATCTGCTTTTCAATATCATTCATGGCATTCCCATAAACTTCCATGATTTCTTCATGAGGACTCTGGCTAATGTCGCCATGTCACCATTTGAGTTGAAGCCTTATGCACCTTGGATTATGAGATTCATCAGGACAAGGTCTTCACTCAACTATAAAGCTGATACACTAGACCATTGTAGCTACTTGCCCCCAATTGAAGTCCTCAAACGGACATATTCCTCAGCTGATGAAAAGGGCAAGGCTACTACTGTAATTGATGAAGGCAGTCGTCCATTGGACGGACAATTTCGCAAGGCTGCATCCTACTCCACCAATGATGACTCTGCCACCCATGACTCTGCCGCCAACGCACCCAAGCAAAATCCTCAAGGCACAGCACCCAGGGTGATGACTGACCGTGAGCTTCTCCTCAGTCTTCACCAGAAGGTTGATCGCAATCATAAATGGGTCAAGCGTCAGTTTGGTTCAATTCTTCACAACATGACTGCTACCCACAATACAGTGAAGAAAAACCACTACTACCTTCATGAAATCCTCAACCGCACCTGGGCTGTTCTGTCTCAAGTCTATAGTGAAGAAGATCTGAAGACAATGGGTCTCAAGGACGATCTTGACTGCGCTGCAGCTCCTCCGAAGAAGTACAAGAAGGTCAAGGTTACTTCCTTGGTGGCCAGCTCCTATTCTTCATCACGTGACACTAATGAAAATGAAGATTTGGACGACACTGCAGCAGGCCCTACTCCAACAACCGACCCCCACAACGCTGACGCTCCTTCATCACCTTGACATTCTTCAGGGGCGTTAGTCCTCATTTTAGACCCTTTTGGTCATTTGATGACAAAGGGGGAGAAATTTGAGTTAGTCTTCAAGCGGGTCTATCTTATGAGCTTTTTTTTCTAAAGTTACAACTCTCGTTCTTCTGATGACTTTGTTGGATCGAGTTGTAAACTTAAACTCTATGGTGGCCTGATACTTTTGCTGTTTCTTCTGCATGCTTATTCCTCATTAATGTTATTGCACGCATGCTGAATTACATCAGTGTAACGCCCCGAGACCGACGCTTCAGAAGACTTCCTTATTTTCGTGATCACCGCGTGTTTCTTTCGGTGCTTGCTCTTTTATTTTTGCATTGCATCATGTCATCATGTCATTTAATTTTTAAAAACCCACCTAAATAAATTGCATGGATCTTCGGTCCATTTAAATCGAGGGAATTCACATGGTGATTTCTCTTTATAACATATCCTCCTAATATTTTTGGAGCTATTATAAATATTCCTTTAATTGGAGTCCACCTTAACACACGTGCAGAATTTATCCTATGCCTTTTCTGCTTTGAGTCGATCTCTCTAACTTTGCCAACAATTCTTTCTCCTTTTATTGTGGCTCCTCTAAAATTCTCAACATTTTTGGGCCTTCCAAACCTCCACTTCCTATTCACCCATTTGAATTAAATTCAAATGTTTTGAATCTAAACCTTGCATCCATGCCCACTCCTATTTTCTTGGATTAAACTCATTTTTCTGAGTCTGAGAAATTTAACCCCGTGCCAACTCTTTCTCTAACCTTCTCTTTTCTCTCTATTCTTTCTTTCTATTTTCTGTAAATCAAGAAGAGAGAAGCCCAGCTGGCCAATTGGGCCTCCCAGCAGGTCAGCCCACCTATCTAATCCTAACCCTAGCCCGACCTCCTCCTCACTCCCATCGATCTCCATCTCTCCCTCGTCCTCCCTCCAGCGCCGCCAGCGCTCGATCCCCCCACCTCCTCGCTCGATCCCCATCTCCTTCTCTTTCTGCCGCCCGGCCTCCCGCGCCACCAGAAGTGGCCCCATCACCCAAAACCATGGCGCCCGCGCTCTCAAGCTTCCTGGTCTGCCGCCCCTGGCATGGCCGCTGCTTCTGCCTTCCTCCAGCCGCCGAGCATCCCCGCCGCCGCCTCGTCATGGAGCCGCGTCCCCTTTGCTCTGCCCCACACCTCGCCCTTGCCTCCCTTTGCCACGACCTTCCCCTCGCTGCCGCGACCGTCACCCGCCTCCACCACGCGCGTGCCTCGCGCCGGGCCTCCTCTCTCCAGCGCTCGCCCTCCTCCTACCATGCCCACCGCCTGCCATGGCCCGCGAGGCCATCAGCATCGCCGCGGCCCTGTTCGCGTGAAGCCCCTGCTCCACCACCATCAGTGCCTGGCGTCTCCGTCCCGTTCCACGCCTTGCTGCTGCTGCAGGCCATGAGCTCGCGGCTACCGCAGGGACGCCATGGCCGAGACCATCTCCAGCAGCTCGCCCGCTTGTTCCCGTGGACTCGATTCAGCCAAACGCCAGGTCCACGGGTCGAGGCCGCCTCCCCTTCCCTTCGCCAGTTCTGGCCTCCTGTTCACGTTGACCGGAATACCGCAAGAGATCTCTCTGTCTCCTGTACACGTTGTCCTCCAACAGTCTGATGCACGCCAAGACATACCCCCTGGTTCTCCAAGTACACCTTCGTCAAGACCGTTGCTCGAACCAGCACCCTTCGCGTGGATTGCGGCAAGTACCACTACTCTCGACCGTCGGGGAAATCGGATTCGTCAAGTTCCTCTTCAAAACGTGAACCACTACTTCCACAACGACGTGTGTACCACTACCGTCGACCTCGAAGACCCCGTGGACGTCAAGTACCTCTACCGACGACCCTGAACATCTACGAAAACGTGTACCACTACCGTCACCGAAGACCCGCGTAACGGAACCGTCAAGTTCAACTACCTTCGTGTACCACTACTTCCCTCGACGATTTTGAACCGCCCCGAAATGCATGCTTCAAAGGTATAACCGCCGAGACGATGACCCGTGGATGAATGCATGTTGTCTGAGATGAACCGTATATTTGCACCGTGCCCGTTTGCTTCATGCACGTTCCTCCTCATTTTGCCATGCGTCGACCCGTGGGAACCCGATAACCGGGTTCACCCCCACCATCGTTTGCATGTTCCGTTCATCCACGGTTTCTTTTGCACCGACATCTCGACGAGTTGTCGGATCTCCGTTATGTTGCCGTGGCATCATTTTCGGATTCGTTGCCGTGGCACCCCGTTTCTTCCACCACGGTAACAAATGCCTCGTATCATTTTATACCAACACTTTCATAAATTGCATATACCTTGCATATGTCATCCGCATCATGATAACAACATTTAAATGTTTACAATTGATGTTTGCTTTAAAATTGCTAAATGACATATGGGGATTTTCCGGTATTGTCGTTTGTTATTTCCGGCCTCATTTAAACTTGCCTAGATAGGTTGTTTAATTATGATGCACCCCTTGCCATGTTTAATAACATTTAATATTGTTGGGTACATAATGAGAGAGAACTAAATAATTAAATGTGGTGTTTCCTCAATATGCAACTCGTTGCATACTGAGCTCCATTTAATTTGTAGTATTGTTTGTTGCACTTTGCCATGCCATGCCTCTTTAAACCGGACATGCATCATATTTGTTTTTGCATCATGCCATGTGTATGTGGTGGTTGTTTACTATGTTGTTTGTTTCTTTCCGGGTTGCTTCTCTCATTAGCTTCGGTTTCTTTCCGGAGTTGTGAGGATTCGTTCGACTACGTCCGCTTGTCTACTTCGTGGACTCGTTCTTCTTCCTTGCGGGATTTCAGGCAAGATGACCATACCCTCGAAATCACTTCTATCTTTGCTTGCTAGTTGTTCGCTCTATTGCTATGCCGCGTTACCTACCACTTGCTTTTCAAGCCTCCCAAATTGCCATGAACCTCTAACCTTTTTTTTCACCCTACCTAGCAAACCGATTGTTTGGCTATGTTACCGCTTTGCTCAGCCCCTTCTTATAGCTGTAACATCCCAAATTTTCAATTTGGAATGTTATACATAGACCATCATTGCATATCATGTTTTATCGCATTTTGACAAAATCCTCGATAAATCCTAAGCAACTCAAGGACCCTCGGAGAGAGTTAGGGATTTTTCTCGTATTTTTCAAATTTATTTTTCTAACGAGGATTTTTGGTTTTAATTATTTTCCTCTGGAAAAATATTTCATTTTAAATAAACGAGAGGAGAAAATATGACTTCTCCAAAACAATTGAAATACTGGAGGTAAAATGTTAAAATCATTATTTGGAATTTATTTGGATTTTATTTGCAATTTTTATTGCATTTAAAAATATGCATGTTTTTAAAATATTTATTTTTTTGATTTTAAAAATGTTCACCCTATTCTAGATTTTCTAACGAGATGGGGAAAATTTATTTCATATTTTTCTGATTTTTATTTATTTTTCTACGCAATATTTTCCGCGGAACTTTTTAAAAAAAACGCCCGCGCGACTGGGCCGAGCCCAGCCGACGGCCCGCCCGCCCTCTCCTCTTCCCGCACGCCGCCGCGCCGGAGTCCGCCGCCACGAGCCGCCCCGCCTCGGTGCCCCTTCCCCAAGCCGCCGCACCCCCCTCCATATACCCCCCTCCTTTTCTCACCCGCCGCCGAGGAGCCCGCCGCCGCCCGCATCTGCCGCCGCCGGCGCCCGAGCCCGCCCCTCGCCGCCGGAGCCCCCCCCGACCCCGCACCCCGCCGCCCGAGCCCCCGCCGGAGCCCTCGCCGGAGCCCCGACGAGGTACTGCCGCCGCCGTTCTGTTGACCGGTTTTTAAAAAAACCTTGTTTAAAAAAAACCCTAGATCGGTTTTTTTTCGGTTTTTATTTCGCGAGCGTTCACCGAACCGTTCGTTTTAACGAACGCGTTCGTCGGTTTTTCTCTGTTAACGAACGTCCGTTATTTAACCGTTCGTCCGTTTTTCTTTTTCGTCGGATTTTCTCGTTATTTTCTCAGATTCGATTTCTGATCGAATTTTCGAATCTGTTTAACTTCTCGCTCGTTTATCGGAATCAGGTGATTCAAGCGCCTAGAGTTTCGTCTCGAAATTCTCTTTCCGTTTAACCTACTCAAACAAGTTTTTGCTACAGTAAAATTTGACCTAGATCCAGATTAGCAAACGAAGTTTCTTTCTTTCGCCGTTTGACTTTCGTTGCTTCTTTCGAGTTGATTCTTTTTGCAAACCGGAGTTCTTAAGTTGAACTTTCTGGTTAGATCTTTCATTCGAGTTTTACCTGTGCATTAGATGAGTACTGATTGTATGCTTGTTTGTTTGCGATAGAGTACCCGGAGTGTGCCGCTTGTTACTTCGACTCGCTAGGTTTTGCGGATCATCAGCAAGGCAAGTAACACTTTGATCATATCCCGTTCATACCCAGTTTTATTGCATTAGATCTATTTCCTCAAACATTGCATGATTAGGATCTAATTAAATTGTGGGTATTGGGAAGTAGTTGAGGTAGTACCTATTACCTGTTTTCTTATCAAACCCTTGGGAGTTACTTCTACGTTGCTTTTATTATGGCCATGCTATGCTCGTGACGTGGATTGGGTTTGAGAGATATTCCATGACAGATGTGAGATGTTTAATAATGGTTCAACTTAAGGTGGCAACTAAAACTCACATCTGGGTGGATTGAGACACCTGGAGAACCCAGTGTTGTCTGTATGTATAAGGTCCGCCACCCAGGCTCAAAGGGATCATAAGATTATTCATGCTAGAAACTTCCGTGTGCAGCCACAAGCTATTATGGGCTCTAGCATAGCTGAGTAGGTTACAGGATCTCTTGAAGAGGTGGACTAGCAGATGTAGGGGAAAGTAGGTGTACCGGTCCATCCAGAGTAAAGAGTGATTGTTTCTGAAAGACTGTGTCTCGGTCATCCGTTTCTCAAACATCATGCAGTGCGAGAATCAAGCGGAGGCGATCGAGTCTTGTGGGGAAAAGTGCACAAACCTCTGCAGAGTGTACAAACTGATCATGATTAGCCGTGTCCCCGGTTATGGACAACTTGAGTATCTAGTACCTGGATTATCATTTGAATCTCATCACCGTGATACTTATAATTAATTTTGTTGGGTTAATGATGACACTTAATTGGGATTGAGTTGGAGGTACCTTCTCAATGTTTCAACCACCATGATAGTTAAATAAAATTTATTCCTTTGAAGTAGGATAAAATTGGCTTTTCGCAAAACTGTAACCATAGAGCTTTCCACCAGCCATATATGCATATAGTATAGCATTATCATTGTTCATTGCTCTCTATGTGTTACATTGCCAGCATATTCTATGTGCTGACCCGTTTTCGGGCTGCAACGTTTCATGTTGCAGACTTTTCAGACGACGAGTAAGGTGCCTTAGGTCGTGGTCTTATACTCAGTGATGCCGCTGGAGTTGATGGACTCACTTATCTTCCAAGTCTTCCGCTGTTATCGTTATTAGATGGCCTTAAGCCATGTTTATCATACTTAATCTCTTCGGAGATATTCGATGTAATAAGTGTGTGATTGCTACTCTGTTATAAATCCTCCATTTGTACTGTGCGTGTCAGCATTACTGATCCAGGGATGACACTGGTGCACAGCAGCACAGGCCATTTGAGGTCTGGTCGCTACAAAGTTGGTATCAGAGCACACGCTGACTGTAGGACACGACCACTAAGCTTAAGCCCTAGAAAACTTCTCTCTTCTCATTTCTGACCCCTCTCCACTTTCTACTCTTTTAGGAATGGCGAATGCAAGGAGCAAGTTCATGCAACCAGATGAAGACACGCCGTTTGGACGACATTGAAGGAAGTCACCAAGTACTTGAACATAGGAATACCAAGCGTCACCGGAACCTACAACGCCACATTACCTGAAGAGGAGAGCTGGAAGATTCAAGTTATCATTCCAGGAAGGACGTTTGCCAATTACGGAACCCATGAGATTGGTTTTCGAAGCACCAACTTGGAGTTTAGGGAAGAGCATGGCCGCACACATCGCCATGGGACGCATTGGAGAAGTCTATCACCAGGAGCTTAAGGATACAATTTACCAAATTGGTGGACGTCGAGACGCGCAATGGGAGATGATCAAGACCAAGAAGGATGGATCAATTGCAGCTTTCATCCAGGAGCAGAACCAACATATTCGACGCCAGGAGAATCAGATGTGCACGGACAAGGAAGAACTGAAGAAGGCATTCACGAAGATCAAGGAGCTCCAAGAAGAACTCAAGGCTACACGCGAGGATTATTTGGAGGAAATCAACGCACTAGTAGGGAAGATTGACGACCTGGAGAATAAGATTGGAGCATTCGTGGGAAATCCAGTGCCAAAAGCAGAAGTCGACGAATGCACTTGTCCGGATAACTACATCATCATCGACGACACCGACTCGGAACCAAGTGAAGACGAATGGATTGATGAAGCTGGAGCAGACATCATGGAGTCTTCAACGGATCAGAATTTTTAGTAGACCACCATATCAGTAGTAGTTTTCCCCCATTTAGTAGTATAGTTCAAGCACTTTGTAACGCTAGTTAGATCGATTGTTTTGCCTTGTTTGGATTGATTGAGTGATATTGATTGAATTTGTCTCATGAGCATATGGGTAGTGTTTTCTCTCTAGACCTCATTCTATTCTTAATTCTCATCTTTTCTAAACCTATCAGATGCCTCCGAGACGCGACACCGGATTTGTTTTCCCGCCAGAGATCACCCAGTTGATTCAGCAACAGAATGCCCTGATGCAAGTGTTAGTTCAGAACCAAGGCAACAACAACAACAACAACCCACCGCCACCACCACCTGTTGATCACTTAGCCCGTTTCTTAAGGCTAAACCCGCCGGTGTTTTCCAGTAGCACCGAGCCGATTGTTGCAGATGATTGGCTCCGCAAAGTTGGAAGGGAGTTGACCACTGCAGGATGCACAGATGCGGAAAGAGTGCGTTTTGCCGCACATCAGCTTGATGGACCCGCAGCATCATGGTGGGAGAATTATACAGCCACGCACCCTATTGACACTGTCACATGGGACCAGTTTCAGCAAGCTTTCCGTACAGCTCATGTTTCAGCAGGAGCTATGGCTATGAAGAAGCGTGAGTTTCGCAACCTACGCCAAGGAGGACGCACCGTAGGCCAGTATGTGGAGGATTTCAGTAAGTTAGCACGTTATGCACCAGATGACGTTGCTACAGATGCTGCCAAGCAGGAGAAGTTTCTGGAAGGATTGAATGATGAGCTGAGTATGCAGTTGATGGTAGCAACTTTCAACAACTACCAGGAGCTGGTAGATAGAGCTCTCATGATTGAAGGGAAGCAACAGCAGATTGAAAACCGCAAGAGGAAGTATGGACAAGGGAAGTACAATTCTGGAGCCCAGCAGAAGCCACGATTTACCCCGAAGCCGGGAGGACAGTTTCAGCATACCCATGGAGGAGGTAGTTCGCACAACCATAATGGCTCCAAGAATGGTAATGGGAATGGAGGAGGAAACGGACAGAACCGCACCAACCCATCTACCCCAACCAAGAGAGATCTAAGTCACATTACTTGTTTCAAGTGCCAGAAGACGGGACATTATGCTACTGATTGTCCCGAAGCCCAAAATGGAAATGGCAATGGAAGCTCTGGGAAGAAGCCGAACCCGTTCAACAAAGGACATGTGAACCACGTGAGCGTGGAGGAGGTTGAAGCTCAGCCTGATGCAGTAATAGGTAAGTTTTTGGTTAAGTCATTTACTGCAACTGTTCTTTTCGATACTGGTGCATCGCATTCATACATATCAAGGGGATTCGTAAACAAGTTTAAGATGTCCACCCAAGTTCTCAAAAGCCCCATGTTAGTAACCTCGCCAGGAGCAGAGTATATGGCCACCCAAGGATGTTTTCAGATACCGTTGGCCATTGGAAGGCATGTTTTCCCCTCAGACCTCATTGTTTTGGAATCGCAAGGTTTGGATGTGATTTTGGGAATGGATTGGCTATCGTTGTATGGAGGAAACATCGATTGTGCCAGCAAGACGATTTTGCTTACCACCCCGGAAGGAAAAAGGATCAAGTATGTATCCAGGCATATGCCGAAGAGGACTCAAGTGAATTCCTTATCAGGAGTTGTACAGGAGGAAGTACCAGTGGTGAAGGATTATCCGGATGTATTTCCAGAAGAGTTGCCAGGCATGCCACCAGATAGAGACATTGAGTTTTGATTGAACTTTTGCCAGGCACAGGGCCAATATCTAAGAGACCGTACAGGATGCCCGCAAAGGATTTGGAGGAAATTAAGAAGCAGATCAAGGAGTTACTGGATAAAGGCTATATTCGCCCAAGTTCGTCACCTTGGGGATCACCAGTACTTCTAGTGGAGAAGAAAGATGGATCACTAAGGATGGTTGTTGATTACCGAGGATTGAATGAAGTGACCATCAAAAACAAGTACCCACTGCCGATGATCAATGATTTGTTTGACCGCTTGCAAGGAGCTAAAGTATTTTCCAAGATCGATCTACGATCAGGATACCATCAGTTAAAGATTCGAGAGCAGGATATACCTAAGACGGCATTTACCACCAGATATGGATTGTATGAGTATACCGTTATGTCATTTGGACTGACTAACGCACCGGCCTATTTCATGAACCTGATGAACAAAGTGTTTATGGAGTTTTTGGATAAGTTCGTCGTGGTGTTCATTGATGATATTTTAATCTTTTCCAAGGATGAAGAAGAGCATGAGGAGCATTTACGATTGGTACTTGAGAAGCTCAGAGAACATCAGTTATATGCCAAGTTCAGCAAATGTGAGTTTTGGTTGAAGGAAGTTGGATTCCTTGGACATGTTATTTCTGGAGAAGGAATAGCAGTAGACCCTGCCAAGGTTGACACAGTGACAAGTTGGGAATCACCCACGACAGTTGGAGAAATCCGGAGTTTTCTTGGACTTGCAGGATACTACCGGAGATTTATCGAGAATTTCTCAAGGATTGCTAAGCCCATGACTGAGCTATTGAAGAAGGACACCAAATTCAATTGGACTGAGGAATGTGAAGCTAGTTTCCAAGAGTTGAAGAAACGATTGGTTACATCACCAGTGTTGATTCTGCCAGATCAACGCAAGGACTATGAAGTTTATTGCGACGCTTCTCGTCGAGGACTTGGAGCAGTGCTTATGCAGGAAGGAAGAGTTGTTTCGTATGCTTCACGACAACTTAAACCCCATGAGAAGAATTATGCTACGCATGATTTGGAATTAGCAGCCGTGGTGCATGCATTGAAGACATGGAGACATTTTCTCATCGGAAACCATTGTGAGGTGTACACGAATCACAAGAGTTTGAAGTACATTTTCACGCAGAAGGAGTTAAATCTCAGACAGAGGAGATGGTTGGAGCTCATCAAAGATTATGATATGAGATTGCATTATCACCCTGGAAAGGCTAACGTAGTAGCAGACGCGTTGAGCCGCAAGAGTCATATCAACACCCTCATGACAGGAGAGTTACCTCAGGAGTTAGCCGAGGACCTACGCGAGCTATGTTTGGAGATAGTCCCTAGAGGCTATTTAGCGACATTGGAGATTCAGTCTACCTTGATGGAAAGGATCAGAGAAGCTCAGAAGACAGACAAGGAGATTGAAGAGATAAAGGAGAAGATGAGCAAAGGAAAAGCCAAGGGATTTCGTGAGGATGAGCACGATACCTTATGGTTTGAGGACCGCGTATATGTGCCAAAGGATCCGGAGATCAGGAAGTTGATTTTGCAAGAAGCCCATGATTCACCGTACTCGATTCACCCAGGGAATACCAAGATGTATTTGGATTTGAAGAATACTTTCTGGTGGACCGGAATGAAGAAGGATATTGCGGAGTTTGTAGCAGTTTGTGATGTATGTCAGAGAGTGAAGGCAGAGCATCAGAAGCCAGCAGGATTGCTACAACCATTGCCGATACCCGAATGGAAGTGGGATAAAATAGGCATGGATTTTATCACAGGATTACCCAGGACTCGTTCAGGCTATGACTCGATATGGGTTGTAGTCGACCGTTTGACGAAAGTGGCTCATTTCATTCCAGTGAAGACCACTTACACCAGTGCTAAGTTGGCAAAGATATACATGACCAGGATAGTATGTTTGCATGGAGTTCCGAGGACCATTGTATCAGACAGAGGAACCCAATTTACCTCGAAGTTTTGGAAGCAGTTACATGAAACATTGGGAACCAGGCTGGAATTTAGTACAGCATTTCACCCACAGACAGATGGACAGACCGAGAGAGTCAACCAGATTTTGGAGGACATGTTGAGAGCATGTGCACTAGATTATGGATCTAGTTGGGACGACAATTTGCCATATGCAGAGTTTTCATATAACAACAGTTATCAAACCAGTTTGAAGATGGCCCCTTTCGAAGCTTTGTACGGAAGAAGGTGTAGAACACCGTTGTTATGGGACGAAGTTGGAGATCGTCAGTTGTTTGGACCAGATTTGATTAAGGAGTCTGAATAGAAAGTGAGGTTGATTCGCGATAGGCTCAAGGTAGCCCAGTCCAGGCAGAAGAGTTATGCTGATTCTAAACGCAAGGAGACAGTTCACGAAGTCGGAGACAGAGTGTATCTTCGAGTATCACCACTTCGAGGAGTGAAGCGCTTTGGAGTTAAGGGAAAGTTAGCGCCCCGTTTTATCGGACCATACAGAGTGTTGGAACGTATGGGAGAAGTTGCCTACAAGCTGGAATTGCCCGAAGGATTGTCTGGAGTACATGATGTATTTCATGTTTCGCAGTTGAAGAAGTGCCACGCAGAAATGGCTGAGATACCGCTGAGAGATACTGTGCCACTGGAAGCGATTCAGTTGGAAAGTGATTTGACCTATGAGGAGAAGCCAGTTAAGATTCTCGAGTATGCCAGCCGAGTTACCCGCAGCAAGGTTATCAAGTTTTGCAAAGTCCAGTGGAGTCACCACACAGAAGATGAGGCCACCTGGGAGCGAGAGGAAGATCTACGGAAAAACCACTCCCACCTGTTTTCTAGCCAACCCGAATCTCGAGGGCGAGATTCATCTTAAGGGGGGTAGGTTTGTAACATCCCAAATTTTCAATTTGGAATGTTATACATAGATCATCATTGCATATCATGTTTTGTTGCATTTTGACAAATCCTCGATAAATCCTAAGCAACTCAAGGACCCTCGGAGAGAGTTGGGGATTTTCTCGAATTTTCATATTTGATTTTTCAAACGAGGATTTTGGTTTTAATTATTTTCTCTCCGGAAAAATATTTCATTTTAAAATAAACGAGAGGAGAAAATATGACTTCTCCAAAACAATTGAAATACTGGAGGAAAAATGTTAAAATCATTATTTGGATTTATTTGGATTATTTGCAATTTTTATTGCATTTAAAAATATGCATGTTTTCAAAATATTTACTTTTTTATTTTAAAAATGTTCACCCTATTCTAGATTTTCTAACTAGACGGGGAAAATTTATTTCATATTTTTCTGATTTTTATTTATTTTTCTACGCAATATTTTCCGCAGAACTTTTTAAAAAAAATTACGCGCCCGCGCCGGCTGGGCCGAGCCCAACCGACGGCCCGCCCGTCGCCCCTCTCCTCTTCCCGCACGCCCGCCGCCGCCGGAGTCCGAGCACGCCACGGGAGCCGCCGCTGCCTCGGATGCCCCTTCCCCAAGCCGCCCGCACCCCCCCTTCCATATATAGCCCCCCCTCCGTTTTCTTCACCACCGCCACCGGAGGAGCCCGCCGCCGCCCGCATCTAGCCGCCGCCGCCGCCCGCCGCCGGGAGCGCCCGAGCCCGGAGCCCCTCGCCGCCAGAGCCCCCCCCCCCCGAGCCCCGCACCCCTCGCCGCCCGAGCCCCGCCCGCCGGAGCCCCTCGCCGGGCCGCCGCCGAGGTACTGCCGCCGGCCGTTTTGCTGTTGACCGGTTTTCTGTAAAAAAAACCTTTTGTTTTAAAAAAAACCCTAGATCGGTTTTTTTCGGTTTTCTTATTTCGCGAGCGTTCCCCGAACCGTTCGTTTTAACGAACGCGTTCATCGGTTTTTCTCTGTTAGCGAACGTCCGTTATTTAACCGTTCGTCCGTTTTTCTTTTTCGTCGGATTTTCTCGTTATTTTTTCTCAGATTCGATTTCTGATCGAATTTTCGAATCTGTTTAACTTTTCGCTCGTTTATCGGAATCAGGTGATTCAAGCGCCTAGAGTTTCATCTCGAAATTCTCTTTCCGTTTAACCTACTCAAACAAGTTTTTGCTACAGTACAATTTGACCTAGATCCAGATTAGCAAACGAAGTTTCTTTCTTTCGCCGTTTGACTTTCGTTGCTTCTTTCGAGTTGATTCTTTTTGCAAACCGGAGTTCTTAAGTTGAACTTTCTGGTTAGATCTTTCATTCGAGTTTTACCTGTGCATTAGTTGAGTACTGATTGTATGCTTGTTTGTTTGCGATAGAGTACCCGGAGTGTGCCGCTTGTTACTTCGACTCGCTAGGTTTTGCGGATCATCAGCAAGGCAAGTAACACTTTGATCATATCCCGTTCATACCCAGTTTTATTGCATTAGATCTATTCCCTCAAACATTGCATGATTAGGATCTAATTAAACTGTGGGTTTTGGGAAGTAGTTGAGGTAGTACCTATTACCTGTTTTCTTATCAAACCCTTGGGAGTTACTTCTACGTTGCTTTTATTATGCCATGCTATGCTCGTAGACGTGGATTGGGTTTGAGAGATATTCATGACAGATGTGAGATGTTTAATAATGGTTCAAACTTAAGGTGGCAACTAAAACTCACATCTGGGTGGATTGAGACACCTGGAGAACCCAGTGTTGTCTGTATGTATAAGGTCCGCCACCCAGGCTCAAAGGGATCATAAGATTATTCATGCTAGAAACTTCCGTGTGCAGCCACAAGCTATTATGGGCTCTAGCATAGCTGAGTAGGTTACAGGATCTCTTGAAGAGGTGGACTAGCAGATGTAGTGGAAAGTAGGTGTACCGGTCCATCCAGAGTAGAGAGTGATTGTTTCTGAAAGACTGTGTCTCGGTCATCCGTTTCTCAAACATCATGCAGTGCGAGAATCAAGCGGAGGCGATCGAGTCTTGTGGGGAAAAGTGCACAAACCTCTGCAGAGTGTACAAACTGATCATGATTAGCCGTGTCCCCGGTTATGGACAACTTGAGTATCTAGTATCTGGATTATCATTTGAATCTCATCACCGTGATACTTATAATTAATTTTGTTGGGTTAATGATGTCAATTAATTGGGATTGAGTTGGAGGTACCTTCTCAATGTTTCAACCACCATGATAGTTAAATAAAATTTATTCCTTTGATGTAGGATAAAATTGGCTTTTCGCAAAACTGTAACCATAGAGCCTTTCCACCAGCCATATATGCATATAGTATAGCCTTATCATTGTTCATTGCTCTCTATGTGTTACATTGCCAGCATATTCTATGTGCTGACCCGTTTTCGGGCTGCAACGTTTCATGTTGCAGACTTTTCAGACGACGAGTAAGGTGCCTTAGGTCGTGGTTTTATACTCAGTGATGCCGCTGGAGTTGATGGACTCACTTATCTTCCAAGTCTTCCGCTGTTATCGTTATTAGATGGCCTTAAGCCATATTTTTCATACTTAATCTCTTCGGAGATATTCGATGTAATAAGTGTGTGATTGCTACTCTGTTATAAATCCTCCATTTGTACTGTGCGTGTCAGCATTACTGATCCAGGGATGACACTGGTGCACAGCAGCACAGGCCATTTGAGGTCTGGTCGCTACAATAGCGTTGCTAGTTGCAGGTGAAGATGAAGATTGCTCCATGTTGGATTATGTTTATGTTGGGATATCACAATATCTCTTATCTTAATTAATGCATCTATACACTTGGTAAGGGGTGGAAGGCTTGGCCTTATGCCTGGTGTTTTGTTCCACTCTTGCCTCCCTAGTTTCCGTCATACCGGTGTTATGTTCCTTGATTTTGCGTTCCTTACGCAGTTGGGTGATTTATGGGACCCCCTCGACAGTTCGCCTTGAATAAAACTCCTCCAGCAAGGCCCAACCTTGGTTTTACCATTTGCTACCACCTATCCCCTTTTCCCTTGGGTTCTGCAGACTCAAGGGTCATCTTATTTTAACCCCCCCGGGCCAGTGCTCCTTCGAGTGTTGGTCCGAACTGAGTAGACTGCGGGGCCCCCTCGTGGAAACTCGAGGTCTGGTTTTACTCGTAGGATGTCTCATCCGGTGTTGCCCTGAGAACGAGATATGTGCAGCTCCTATCGGGATTTGTCGGCACATCGGGCGGCTTTGTTGGTCTTGTTTTACCATTGTCGAAATGTCGTAAACCGGGATTCCGAGACTGATCGGGTCTTTCCGGGAGAAGGTTTATCCTTCGTTGACCGTGAGAGCTTATGATGGGCTAAGTTGGGACACCCCTGCAAGGTATTATCTTTCGAAAGCCGTGCCCGCGGTTATGTGGCAGATGGGAATTTGTTAACGTCCGGTTGTAGAGAACTTGACACTTGACCTTAATTAAAACGCATCAACCGCGTGTGTAGCCGTGATGGTCTCTTCTCGGCGGAGTCCGGGAGGTGAACACGGTTTTTGGGTTATGTTTGACGTAAGTAGGAGTTCAGGATCACTTCTTGATCATTGCTAGTACACGACCGTTCCGTTGCTTCTCTTCTCGCTCTTATTTGCGTATGTTAGCCACCATATATGCTTAGTGCCTGCTGCAGCTCCACCTCTTTACACCATCCTTTCCTATAAGCTTAAATAGTCTTGATCTCGCGGGTGTGAGATTGCTGAGTCCTCGTGACTCACGGATACTTCCAAATAGTTCAGGTGCCGATGATACCGGTGCAGGTGACGCAACTGAGCTCAAGTGGGAACTCGATGAAGATCTTGTTCGTTGTGTTGTTTCTTTTCATTTTGATCAGTAGTGGTGCCCAGTTGGGACGATCGGGGATCTAGCAGTTGGGTTGTCTTCTTTTCTTTTGGTTCCGTAGTCGGACCTATGTGTGTATTCTGATTGATGTATGATTTATTTATGTATTGTGTGAAGTGGCGATTGTAAGCCAACTCTTTATCCCATTCTTCTTCATTACATGGGATTGTGTGAAGATGACCCTTCTTGCGACAAAACCACAATGCGGTTATGCCTCTAAGTCGTGCCTCGACACGTGGGAGATATAGCCGCATCGTGGGCGTTACAATCAGTCACCATATTTCATCATGCATTTCAAACTCTTCATATATTATGTCAAATGCGTGTATGAATTACAAAATATAGGGGGAGATCTCCATGATTCAACTCTTCAAGTGTGCATTGCTTCAAAAGCAAATTCCTCACTATGCCCATCTTCAGGGGGAGTTCTTCTATATCTTGCAATCAAATTCCTCAATATCAGTATTTACACTTCATATGTTTATCCCCGTTGAAAACTTAACCTATATTGTCATCAATCACCAAAAAGGGGGAGATTGTAAGTGCATCTAGTGCCCCTTAGTGATTTTGGTGTATTGAAGACTTATAGGTTAAGGGACTAATGTGTTTTTGAGTGTACACAGATCTATAAGTCTATGAGGAGTTTGATAATTACAGAGAAAGTCGACCCCTAAAAATGAAGTTCTTCGACTGAAGACTTTGGATTTCTGAAGACTTTCTGAAGACTTTGAAAGTGAAGAAATTGGTGTGACCTTGAAGACTTGGTATTCTTTTGAGGAACATGAAGCATGAAGACTTTTGTTTTCGTAGTTTCATTTTTCTCCTTCTTGAGTCATAGGAAACATCGTACTGTTAAAGGGGGTCTAGGAAATACTAAGGAAAAATTTCCATGTGATGCTCAACTCAAAATCCTACACCTACCAATCCCTTCGAGTGAAGCCATTGGAAATCTCATACAGTTCAGTCATATTCTTCAGTGACAGAGGCAGAGTTCTTCTGGTCTCTGAGGAATTAGTTCTGACTAAGGAGTTAGGAATTCGCCAGTGCAGATTGCCTACACAATGAGGAACATGATAGCCCTGAGGAATTTGATACTCAAATTTCCGACCGTTGCTGTGCTATGCGCCAGCTGTCCCAAAATATCTACCCACCTAACGGTCATATCATTGAAGGGCATTTATGTCTTATCATGCGGGCTGCTCCCTAGGCTATAAATAGCTCCCCCCTACAACCACTAGCTGGTTGGCTGCTCCGAGAGAAACTGACACTTGTCATTTGAGAGCATCCCATCCTGCGAGGACTTTGAGCGAAAATCATCAAGTGAGGAAAAACCCCAAACCCAAACACCTACAAACCCAAAGTGATTGAGCATCACTGAAGAGATTGATCCTGCATGGATCCGACGCTTGTTACCTTTGAAGACTGTGCTTCTTCCAGACAGTTAGGCGTCATGGTCTAGAGCATCCAAGATGAAATTGTGGATCGCCGAGTGACCGAGTTTGTGAAGGTTCGGAAGTCACCTGAAGACTTACCACGAGTGATTGGACGAGGTCTGTGTGACCTTAGTTCAAGGAGAATACGGTGAGGACTGTGTGTCCGGGACTGGGTGTCCTCAGGTTTAAATACCTAGCCGTTCCAACCAGACGTACAACTGAGACAGCAGTTGGAACTGGTCTACCAAATCATTCTCTTCACCAAGCCAACTGGTTCTATTTCCTCAACTCTTTCATTTCCTCATTCCTGTGTTGTGCAATTGTTCATATCTGTGTTTGAAGACTTTGACTGAAGACTTTCTCAATTTCCTCAGTTCAATCTCCTCAGTCTGTTTGTCTTCATCCTGTGTGATCTTGTGTTTACGCTTTCTGTACTCTATGCTTGTTTTCGTTTCATCACGATGACTATGCTTGTGTTCTGCTATGCATACTTTTGAGTACTTATTCCGCTGCAAGTAGTTCTTCGCTAAGGAATTTGCTCACCCACAAATTCCCCAATGAAGAATTTATAAAAATTGCCTATTCACCCCCCCCCTCTAGTCGATATAATGCACTTTCAGGAACCAATCCAAATGGACAGTCAAGTCGGCCCAGATGATGCAGCCAACAAATATTAACCCGCCAAGCCCTGCTCATGCCTCCAGTCCAGTAAAGGCGACTGAAGATGTTCCATTGCACACAATGACTAAAGACGAGGTCACCATTACTGTGGAGGCACATAAAGCTCCGGAGACATTGAATGTGCTGGCCAAGTTCGTGACCAAAGATGAGTCGGCCGCATCTGAGAAAGGGAAGACAAAACTAGAGTTGCCAAACTTTGAAGATCTTAGCACGGACGAGCTTGATCAAGGTTACTTGACCCGGCTATCTACGAGCCGGGATATGGAGGCAAGCATGGTTAACATGCTAAAAAGAAAATATGAGGTATGCAGAGCTTCCTTTGTTCAATACTATATATTTATATAGCCCCCGAGTCTTAGATATAGGAGAGGATGAGTATGTGTGAGACTTGCAAATAATGTTGACAAGCCTGTTGTAGCCCCCAAGGGTCGGGTTGTTATGAAAATAACAAGCCGGTTCGTTCAGAATATGTCCCCATGTAGATTGAAGTGGCATGTAGCCTCCACAGGCCGGCTCATCTCCAGGAGATGAGCCGGATCTTGTCTTTGTATTCTGTGTTGAAAAATGCCACACGGTAGCCCCCAAGTGCCATGTAGATTGCTGACAACTGCTTGGGACTTAAAATGTAGAGTAAGTGTTTGCCTCTTGTAACCCTTAAGTACTGGGTCATGCGATTATGCCGGCAAGAAATTCTAGATTGTTAAGACTGAGCATGTGTTGTGTATGTCAGGATATGGTCAATGAGGCTGAATCAAAAGCTGCCAGTTTTCAAGAGCAGTGGAAAGGAGAGAAAAAGATTGCATGGAAAGGCAGAATCATCCTCTTCTGCATTGCAGAAATCATTATTGATTGACTCTGATAATTCGAGCTCTTTGAAGGCCTCATATGAGGACAAAAAAACATCATTGTTGAAATGTTCTGAGGAAGTAGAGGGTCGGCTTGAGCCGGTCAGAGAAGAGCTGAATCCGTTAAAACACCACATCACCAGCATTAATGTGGCTATCTTTGGAAAGTAGAACTGTCTTGATAAGTTTATGTTTAACTAACTCATCTGGTGACATACTCACATGCATCTTCTTGTAGGAAAAAGAGATGGCAGAGGTGTCCAACTACCTGTAATAAGACCGAAGGAAATATATACTTATGTGGAGCAATTGTGCATGGGTGGCATGTACGCCATCATGGCAGTGAAAGACGACGATTCATACCCCCCGAGGATCAAAGATATGATTAAGTATTTGTCGACATCCATACATAAGTGAAGGACGGGAAATAGGTTGGGACAGAGAGAGACAGAGAGAGAGAGAGAGAGAGAGAGAGAGAGAGAGAGAGAGAGAGAGGGAGAGAGAGAGAGAGGAGAGTGTAGGATCGAAAGTATGTCTAGAGGGGGATGATTAGACTACTTGACCAAATAAAAATCTAGTCTTTTCCCAATTTTAAGTCTTGGCAGATTTTAGCAACTTTAGAACAAGTCAAGCAATCAACCTACACATGCAAGTCTAATAATATAGCAGCGGAATGTAAAACATTGCATATGAAGGTAAAGGGAGGAGTTTGGAGGGAGCAAACGCAATGTAGACACGGAGATTTTTTCCCGTGGTTCCGATAGGTGGTGCTATAGTACATCCACGTTGATGGAGACTTCAACCCACGAAGGGTAACGGTAGCGCGAGTCCACTGAGGGCTGCACCCATGAAGGGTCCATGAAGAAGCAACCTTGTCTATCCCACCATGGCCATCGCCCACGAAGGACTTGCCTCACTAGGGTAGATCTTCACGAAGTAGGCAATCTCCTTGCCCTTACAAACTCCTTGGTTCAACTCCACAATCTTGTCGGAGGCTCCCAAGTGACACCTAACCAATCTAGAAGACACCACTCTCCAAAAGGTAATAGATGGTGTGTTGATGATGAACTCCTTTCTCTTGTGCTTCAAATGATAGTCTCCCCAACACTCAACTCTCTCTCACAGATTTGGATTTGGTGGAAAGATGATTTGAGTGGAAAGCAACTTAGGGAAGTCTAGAGATCAAGATTCTTGTGGTTGGAATGGAATATCTTGGTCTCAACACATGAGTAGGTGGTTCTCTCAGAAAATGTATGCTGGAAGTGTAGGCACGTGTCGGTGGGAGACGACACCTATGGGGTCACAAGAATCCCTACTACGGTTGTCGGGGCGCAGGGTTGCAAGAAGAGCAGGATTAGTAATCAGCACAAGGATCGTTTACCCAGCTCGGGCCGCGAGGATGCGTAAAACCCTAGTCCTGCTTTGGTGGATGTATTGAGTGTTCTTGAGCCTTCCAACTAGCTACGGTGGCTGAGTCGTTCCAAAGAGCCGAATCCTCTCCAGTACGCCATGGGCCTCCTTTTATAGTCGAAAGGGGCTGCCACAGTGGCACACAGGAGGTGGGAAGGCGTACAGTGCTATGAGCTTATCGCTCGTATTATAGGACAAGACGCATTTAATGCATCACTTAGGTGTCCCCTTGCTTTATCGGGGACGGGAACGAGGCCCGTCCCGTCCATCGCTGCTCCTCCTTGCTTCGACACGCACCCTGGCCAGTGATGCATGCGGCGCCATGTAGGCAGGCAGGCAGCTGAGGTGGCGCGGTGGTAAAGTCTTCACGAAGATCTCCATGCCGCCACGCAGGCGCTTGCTGAGTTGGCCTGGAAGCTGCATGTTGCCACGCAGGTGCCTGCCCAGCTGGTTGGGCTGGTAGCTGCATGCGAACGGCGATGGAGACTTGGCTGGTGCGGGCCTGGAAGTGGCCCTGCTGGCGCCCTTGGTGAGGGCCTTGCTGGGTAGCCCGGCAAGGGCCTCGCCGCGGCGTGCTGTCGTCCCCGGCAAGGATCTTGCCGGGGGTCTTGTGGCTCTCCTCGGCAAGGATCTTGCCGAGGATCGTTGTCTTTTAATCCTATCTGATCTTGGATATTCCTTGTCTTCACAAAGATCTGCATGCCACCATGGAGGTGCCTCCTGAGCCCTGGGCCTAAAGGGTGGGTGGCCAGGGCTCCGCTGGTGTTGGACGAGCGCCCCGGCAAGGGCCTTGCCGGGGCCGCGGAGGCTGCCCCGGCAAGGGTCTTGCCGGGGGAACCTGCTTCGTCCTCTGCGCTTTGTGGTCTCGGCCTTGGCGTTGCTCTAGCTGTCTTGGGCTTCGGTTTCACCTCGGTTCACCTCCCCTGTTCTGCTTGGTGCGGCCGTGGGCGCGGCTCCGACTGTCCGTGCACAGGTAAAGGGGTACAAAGGTGCGCCCCTTCTTTTGTACACTGACAGGAGCTCCCGGGCCTGGGCCGCACATAAGCGCGACACGTTGTTGGGGCAGGCCCAAAACGGTGCACGGACAGGCGGCGCGGTTTTTACTGCGGTAAAACTTTTCGCGCGCTGCGCTTCCCATGACCTGTGTTTGAATGCGCGACGTGGAGGGGTGCGCGTGATGTGGGCGGCATGCGTGGGGCGGTTCCCGCATGCATGCGTCACCTCATGGTAAAGAGGCGTCTCGCGCCTTCCCCGTAAAAAGAGGGAGGCATGGAGGCGCGACTCATTTACTGGATGGACTCGGGTCGCAGTCTTTAAGGCGCCCACGCCCCCTGATCACGGGGCGGGGAACGGTCGCCTCACCCGTCCTTTCGACCCTGCACGCTCGCCACGCGTCCTTCATGCAGGTGGCGAGCTGTGGAGGCGGGAAACCGGGCCGTCGCTAGTTGGGGCAGCGGGTCGGTCCTGATTCCCTGCGCCCCTGATGGCTGGATTGGCTGAGCGGGGCGGCCGAGCCCCAACTCCGCCCCTTTATAAGGAGAGGGAAGGGGGGAATGGCACTTCGCACTCTTCTATCTTCTATCTCCTCCTGCTTCTGCTTCTTCCTCTCATCTGCCATGGAGAAGGGGAACCCCGGTCCCTCGACGGTGGCGGCGAGGGTCGCCGCTCGACAGCGCGTCCCTCCTCCTCCTGAGCCCGCGGTGGCGGAGCCGGCCGCGAGGGGAAGGGGGAGGGGCGAGGCCATGGGCGAGGTCGTGGCAGAGGTCGTGGTGCCCGAGGAAGAGGAGGACGGGGCGGCGCGCCGGCCTCGCCCCCGCCAATGATGCCTTTCCCGATGGAGGGCCACGTTGGAGACCAGCCTCCGCGTCGCCGTCTTTGTCTTCCCACCCCGTTTGCTCGGGAGATGGAGCGTGACCCGCCCCAGACCCTCAGATTGCACATGAGGGGCTGTGGGAATGGGGGCACGCGGGTCGACGTCGACTTCCCGGCTCCTCGGGTCATGTACCTCCGCCGTGGATGGAAGACGTTCGCTCGCATCCACAGCCTGACGGCGGGGCTCGTCCTCTACTTCAAATTAATGGAGGACGGCCTGCTCTCCGTCAAGGTCTTCGGGGATCTTGGAACTCGCCTGAAGTGCTGCGTGGAGAGCTCCTCCGACGGAGATTCCGACGATGGAAGCTCTTCCTCGAGCGAAAGTGACGAGGAGGACAGCGGGGCAGATGACGGGGACGAGTCCGACTAGGCGTCGGACGCCCTGCGCCTGGGCGGGTGCGGCAGCAGCAGCATCTGCACCTGGCCGCTCCTCCGGCGGAGTTTTGCCGGGGGAGGGGCCAGCTCCTTGAACTTCTCGGGGCCGTCTCCTTGGGCGGCTGGCGTCGGGGGCTGCGGAAGAGGAAGAGGGCGGGCGGCAAGGCCGTCAACTCGGAGTACGCGGACACCGACCCCTTCGTCGCGTGTTCGGTGACCTGCCGCCTCGTCTTCCAGCTCCTTTCCCGGCACCGTCATCACCGGCCCATCCGTGGGCGGCCACCGGGGTGTTCTCTTGGTGCTTTCTGCTGCTCATAGTTCGCCTAGGCGCCCCTTTTGCCCTTTCGCCTCCTTGACCGGCCTCCTGAGGAGAGGGACAAGAAAGGGATCACGGGCATCTCATCTCTTTTTTAATCTGTAAGCCTTCGGGCCTTGTTAAATTTAAAGCTTGTAATCCCCCTTGTTCATGTTTTTCTTTCCGTACGAACTGTACCTGTATGGGACGTTTTTAATGAAAAAGGGTGCTTGCCGGGTTCTTCGTGCGTGAGCGAGGCCCATGCCAAGGATGAATCCTTGTTATTTTCATAATAAACGTTATCGCCCGGCAACAGGCCTTGCCGTTTCTCTTCTTCGGCCGACCGTTCTCACGCTTTTGGCGGAGGCAGGGCGAAGTAGAGTTAGGCTCCTCGTTCATCTCTTCGCCACCGCAACTACTACCAAATTCCGACCCAGGAAGTAACTCTCGGGTACAGGGAAAAAGGGAGTACGGTGGTTTTAAGACATAAACGAGGCTTCACATGTCCCAGTTCCATACGGATACGTACAGCAGGGGGATGAAAAACTTATCTAAATCCGCAGCCCCGGCAACCTTGGCTCGCCGTGGTTGGATCCTTACATCTTCAGCCCCCGGCAGGCTTGCCTTGCCGGGGTCGGAGCGTCAGTTCGTTCTCCTTTTCCCAAGTGGCTCAGCAGAAGTGCCCTGCGAACCAAAGAAAACAGAAAAGACGCACACCCGACCTCTAGGCTAGGGGTTAGTCGCCGCTAAGCACTATCAACCCTAACTGAGGAAGGGACTCAAACTAGAATGCATGCTATTACTTAGGGCTCCAGCGCTTCGTTTATTTATGCTCAGGGTCTGCGCCTGGCTTTGTACAGAGGGTTACATGCCTTGCCGGCAAAGCTTGTACAAAAGGTGGCTTGCCGGGGGGGCCCGGCAAGCCGCGCCTTATGGGTAAAACTTGCGAAGATGCTCGATGTTCCAGGAATTACTCACTGGGACAGCATCTTCGGTCTCCAGGCGGACTGCGCCGGGCCTGGTGACTCGTATTACCCGATAAGGGCCTTCCCACTTCGGCGTCAACTTGTTGGTATTCTTGGCCGACTGAACGCGCCGAAGAACAAGGTCGCCTTCCTCAAAGCTTCGGGCATGAACCTTGCGGCTATGGTAGCGGCGCAAGGCTTGCTGGTAGCGTGCTGCTCTCACAGCCGCCCGAAGACGATCTTCCTCAAGGAGCATTGCGTCATCTTGCCGCAACTGCTCTTGCTCAAGCTCATCATAAGCGAGCACTCGAGGTGACCCGTATATGAGTTCCGTGGGGAGAACTGCCTCTGCCCCATATACTAGGGCAAAGGGTGTCTGACCGGTGGCTCGATTTGGCGTCGTCCTGATCGACCAAAGAACCGCCGGCAACTCATCAATCCAGCGCCTTCCGCTCTTGTGCAGCCTGTCAAAGGTCTTCGTTCTCAGGCCTCGCAACACTTCAGCATTCGCCCTCTCCGCTTGGCCGTTGCTCCGGGGGTGTGCCACGGAAGCAAAACAGACCTTGCTGCCGAGGTCTTGAACGTACTGCATGAAGGTGTGGCTCGTGAACTGCGTGCCGTTGTCGGTGATAATTCTGCTTGGCACACCAAAGCGGCAGACCAGTCCCTTGAAGAACTTGACGGCTGACTGTGCTGTCACCTTTCTCACTGCTTCCACTTCCGGCCACTTTGTGAACTTGTCGATTGCAACGTACAAGTACTCAAAGCCCCCGACAGCACGGGGGAAGGGGCCCAGTATATCGAGCCCCCAGACCGAGAATGGCCAGGAGAGAGGGATTGTTTGAAGGGCTTGAGCTGGTTGATGAAGCTTCTTTGAATGGAACTGACACGCTTCACACTTGGTTACTAGTGTCGTCGCATCCTGGAGGGCGGTGGGCCAGAAGAAACCTTGCCGGAACGCCTTGCCGGCAAGGGCCCTCGACCCTATGTGGGAGCCACATATGCCTCCATGTATCTCCGCCAACAGCTCCAGTCCTTCCTCCCGGGGGATGCACTTCAATTTCACACCGTTCGGCCTCCTCCTGTACAGGACGTCATCGACGAACTGGTACAGGGCAGACCGACGGGCTACTTTTTCCGCTTCTTCCTGCTCCTCAGGAAGCTCCCCTGTTTGGAGGAATCGGACGGTATGCTGCGCCCATGCCGGAGCCTGGGGCTCGACGGCAAGGACCAAAGGCATCTCTTCTGCCATGGGAGCGGCTGTCTCCACGGCCAGGGCTTGACGCCCTGCCGGAGCCAGTTGCTCTTTGGCAGGCTCAGTGTGCACGGCAACATCCTTGCCGGCAGTCCCAGGGGGCTCGGCGGGAAAGTACTTGCCGGGACCTGATTTCCTCCGCTTGTTCTGCCCCATTGACGGTTCGACGGATGGCTGAGTTAACCGGAGCAAAAAGGTACCTGGTTCCACAGGTAGCTTGAATGCGGCACGCTTCGACAGGTAATCGGCGATGTCGTTCTCCGCTCGGGGAACGTGCTCCGCTTGGATACCGTCAAAGCGCTCCTCCAGCTTCCTCACTTCATCTACGTAGGCCTCCATCAATGGGCTCTGGTAATCCTTGTTGACTTGCCTGACGACAAGCTGCGAGTCACCCCTGACGATGAGCTTCTTCACCCCGAGGTCTGCCGCGATTCTGAGACCGGCAAGCAGCCCCTCGTACTCAGCAGTGTTGTTTGTGGACATCTCCCTGGGAAAGTGCATCTGGATCACATACTTGAGGTGCTCTCCGGTGGGTGCGACAAGCAGCACACCGGCACCGGCGCCTTGCAGCGAGAAAGCCCCATCAAAGTACATGATCCAGTCGCGGTCTGCTTCCTTGCCGGGGAGAGCGGTCTCCTGGATTTCTTCGTCGGGCGTTGAGGTCCATTCTGCAATGAACTCCGCCAAGACTCTGCTCTGGATTGTCGAGGTACTTTCAAACTTCAACCCAAAACTTGACAACTCCAGGGCCCATTCCACAATCCTTCCGGTCGCATCTGGGTTATGCAGTATCCGTTGCAATGGGAGGCGGGTGACGACAGTGATCTCGTGGGCTTGGAAGTAATGACGCAGCTTCCTCGAGGCCATAAGGAGGCCGAAGAGCAATTTCTGCACACCGGAGTACCTCGACCTAGCCCCCTGCAAGAGGGAGCTGACAAAGTAAACCGGGTGCTGCATCATCTTCTTCTTCTGCACCACCTCACTTGACTGCGCGGGCACTGCCTTGGTGGCATCAGACTTTGCCGGGGGCCTTGCCTTGCCCGCACCAGGCCCTGCCGGGGGGTCTTTGGCTTGCCATCCGCTGGTTCTGCCGTCGCCACTGCCTCCTCGTCGACCTCCCTCTGTGCCACCAGTGCGGCGCTGACCACTTGATTCGTCGCCGCCAGATACAGCAGCAACGGCTCTTGTGGTTTAGGCGCAACCAGTATTGGCGTGGAGGAAAGGTATTTCTTCAGATCCTGCAACGCCGCTTCGGCTTCTGGGGTCCACTACATTAGGCCTGCCTTCTTCAAGATTCTGAAAAAGGGAAGGGCACGCTCGGCGGACTTGGAGATGAATCGGCTCATGGCGGCGACGCAGCCGGTGAGCCGACGCACATCTTTGATCCGCTTGGGCGCCTCAATCTGCTCAATAGCCTTGATTTTGTCTGGGTTTGCCTCGATCCCGCGCTGCGACACGAAGAATCCGAGAAGCTTGCCGGACGGAACGCCGAAGACACACTTCTCAGGGTTCAGCTTAAGGTTGATCTTGCGCAGGTTGGCAAATGTCTCTTCCAGATCTTGCACAAGAGTTGCCCCGTCCTTGGTTTTGACCACTATGTCATCCATGTATGCTTCCATATTTCTATGGAGCTGGGGTTCAAAACCAATTTGGACTGCTCTTGCAAACGTCGAGCCAGCACTCTTCAACCAGAAAGGCATCCGTAAAAAGCAATACGTACCACATGGGGTGATGAATGTTGTCTTCTCTTCATCCTCTCTTGTCATGAAGATTTGGTGGTAGCCCGAGTAGGCGTCGAGGAATGACAACAGATCACACCCGGCCGTGGAGTCAACAATCTGGTCGATGCGCGGCAACGGGAAGGGGTCCTTAGGACAAGCCTTATTGATATCTGTGTAGTCAATACACAGCCTCCACTTCCCATTTGCCTTGCGCACCACTACCGGATTGGCCAACCACGTCGGGTGGAGCACTCCTCTCACCAAACCTGCCGCTTCCAACTTCCTGATCTCCTCTGTGATGAACTCCTGCCTCTCCAGAGCCTGCTTTCTGACCTTCTGCTTGACGGGCCGCGCATGAGGGCAGACAGCTAGGTGGTGCTCAATCACCTCCCTGGGAACACCGGGGATGTCGGATGCTTGCCACGCAAACACGTCGACATTCGCCCGCAGGAAGGTGACGAGCGCGCCTTCCTATTTGCTGTCGAGGGTGGAGCCTATGGTGAAGGCCCCTCCCGTGCCATCCTCCCTGACGGACACCTTCTTGGTCTGCGGTGGCTCGGCTCTGGATTTCTTGCTCTTGCCGGTAGAGCTCTCTGGCACGTCCTCGACGGTAGCGCAACACTCCGAGGAGGTGCGCTTGCCGGAGTGGGTGCGAGAGGTCTTGCCGGGCTTCTTCTTCCCTCCCGGGCCTTCAGCGGCAGGAGCAAGTGCCTTGACGGCAGCTGCTGCAACTGCTTCCCGGTAGAGTTGGTCGGCGCAAATCAGCGCGTCCTTCTTGTCGGAGGGGACGGAGATGATGGTCAACGGCCCGGGCATCTTTAGCATGTTGTAGGCGTAGTGTGACGCCGCCATGAACTTGGCTAGTGCCGGGCGGCCGAGGATCCCGTTGTAGGGCAAGGGGATCTCGGCCACGTCGAAGACGATCCTCTCCGTCCTGTAGTTCAACTCTCCTCCAAACGTCACGGGCAGTGTGACCTTCCCCTTCGGCTGGCTCCTCCCCGGATTGACCCCTTGAAACGTGCCCGTTTCCTCGAGGTCTCCATCAGGAATTTGCAGCCTTTTGATCACGACGGGCGAGATCAAGTTCAGGCCGGCCCCGCCGTCGACCAACATCTTGTTCACCTTGAGGTTGCGTATCGTTGGTGAGACCAACAATGGCAAACACCCGACCGCGGTTGTGCGGTCAGGGTGGTCCTCGGCGTCAAAGATGAGGGGCGTGCTGGACCACTTCAGCGGCTTCTGAGCGTCGAACGACGGCTCCGCTGCTGTAATCTCACGCGCCCACTGCTTGAGCTGGCGGTGAGAAGTATGCAGCGAGGCGCCACCATCGACGCACATGGCCTCCGTAGCCTTCTAGAACTCTTGCTCAACGGACTCGTCGTCCTCGTCGTGATCATCGTCTTCTTGCTTCTTGTCACGGCCCCGGGCGGGCCTCTCTTGCTGGTTGTCCTTGCAGGGGCGGCTTCCTTGGCCGCCACACTTCTTGCCGGATCCCTCGGCACCGTCCTGACCTTTCTCCTTGTCCCGCCTCTCATACTCGGCCTTTTGCTTTTCAGCAAGCAGCTCGACTTGCCGGCAGTTCTGGAGGTCGTGGCCCTTGGTGCGGTGGATCTTGCAGTACTGCTTGCCGGAGCCCCCTGGCTTGTCGGCAGCTGCTAAGGCCCGGCAGGCGGCGCACCCGGCAATCTCCTTGCCGGGGCCATCTGCCTTGACCTTCTTGGCAGCGCCGGTGTCGTCAGATCCTTCAACGGCAAGTACGGCCTTACCCTTGCGTTTCCTGTTGCGACGCCGGCCCTTCTTCGTCGGGGCGGCGGCGTCTTCGTCGGTAGAGTCGGTTTCCGCACCGGCGTCTTCGCCGGGGTACTTCCTTCCCTCTTCAGCCCGGGCGCATCTATCGGCCAGAACATAGAGCTCGGCCACATCCTTAACCTTGGTCATCGCCAGCTCTTCGCGTATCTTGCGGTTGCGCATGTTTTGATGGAACGCGCTGATCACAGCGGCGGGATGAACGTCGGGGATGTTGTACTGCACCCGGCTGAACCTCTGGATGTACTTGCGCAGGGTTTCCCCTTCCTTTTGGGGAATGATATGCAGATCACTGGCCTGGCCATGAGCTTGGTGGCCTCCTGTGAAGGCGCCAATGAACTCATGGCACAGATCCGACCAAGAAGAAATGCAATCCGCCGGCAAGTGCATCAACCAAGACATAACATTGGGCTTCAGTGCCAGCGGGAAATAATTGGCAAGCACCTTGTCGTCGCGAGCTCCGGCAGCCTGCATCGCGATGGTGTAGATGCTGAGGAACTCGGACGGATGGGTCTTGCCAGTGTACTTCTCGCCGACGTCGGGCTTGAACGTGCAGTGGGACGGCCACTGGAACTGCCGCAGCTCGCAGGTAAAGGCCGGGCAGCCCACCTCGTAAGGTAGGCCGCCGGAGCCCCCCGGTGCTGGGTGGTCCATAGTGGGTCCCGCCTGCTTACCCGACTGGTGGCGTGTATCACGCCAGCGCTCAATAGTGGTTCGAGCATCTTCGTGAGCTCGTTCTCAAAATACATGGCGTTGGTCGCGGTGGGTCCGCGGGTCGGATGATGCTATAGAGATGTTACCACAAGCGTCGTAACGACGGGCCAACGCCCGCGGCGGCTGGCGAGGAGGAGGAGAGTGCACCGTGACCGCAGCTCCCCCGGTCCTCCCAGCGCTGGCATGTGGTGGCTCGGTGGAGCGCCGGCCCGAGGTTCCCGCTGGTCGCGGATCATCTTTGTTGGCGACGGCGATGAGGCTACAGATGGTGGCCCTCCACTCTGCTTCTCCGCAACAGGAGGGAAGTCGAGGAGCAGCTGCGCGCGCGCCAAAGCTTCTGCTGGCGTGGGTGGCGGCGACAGCTGCGTGGACCGTGGCGCGCTTCGACTTCTAACCACATTAGAAGGAGCTCCATCACGACCCAGCGGTTGCGCACCATTTTCGCTAGCACTTCGGCGGGCATGCTGAACTCCTTCATCCCGCGAACGATGCACAGGGCTCTTCCCACCGCGGTGCCCAGGGTCACCGGCATGGTGACGCTGCTCGTCGCGCACATCATGGCAAGAGCGCACAGTGGTCGCCGGTGTGGGCGTCTTGGAGGTTGCTGCGCCGCCCGTGGGTGGCACAACGACACTCCTGGAGGGCCCAGCGCCGCCTGCGGTGGCCAAGCCCCATCTTTAGACTTGGTGGTGTGTGGCCCGTCGCCTGGCGCGCGAACGGCGCCGCTCGCCAGGCTCTGACTGCTAGGGCGATGTTGGTGCTCGCGGACCGCGGCTCGGGTTATGTCCGCGACCGGGCCGCTGCTCGCCCGTACTGGCATGGGCCATTCGGCCCCCGACGAGCCGATCGCTGTGGTCGTCTTCTTCTTGGGAGCCATGGCGATGAAGAACGCTAGGCTAACTACTAGACCAGATTCTCACAATTGCGCCCCCTACCTGGCGCGCCAAAGATGTTGGTGGGAAACGACACCTATGGGATCACAAGAATCCCTACTACGGTTGTCGGGGCGTAGGGTTGCAAGAAGAGCAGGATTAGTAATCAGCACAAGGATCGTTTACCCAGCTCAGGCCGCGAGGATGCGTAAAACCCTAGTCCTGCTTTGGTGGATGTATTGAGTGTTCTTGAGCCTTCCAACTAGCTACGGTGGCTGGATCGATCCAAAGAGCCGAATCCCCCTCCAGTACGCCATGGGCCTCCTTTTATAGTCGAAAGGGGCTGCCACAGTGGCACACAGGAGGTGGAAAGGCGTACAGTGCTACGAGCTTATCGCTCGTATTACAGGACAAGACGCATTTAATGCATCGCTTAGGTGTCCCCTTGCTTTATCGGGGACGGGAACGAGGCCCGTCCCGTCCGTCGCCGCTCCTCCTTGCTTCGACACGTGCCCTGGCCAGCGATGCATGCGGCGCCATGTAGGCAGGCAGGCAGTTGAGGTGGCGTGGTGGTAAAGTCTTCACGAAGATCTGCATGCCGCCACGCAGGCGTTTGCTGAGTTGGCCTGGAAGCTGCATGTTGCCACGCAGGTGCCTGCCCAGCTGGTTGGGCTGGCAGCTGCATGCGAATGGCGGTGGAGACTTGGCTGGTGCGGGCCTGGAAGTGGCCCTGCTAGCACCCTTGGTGAGGGCCTTGCCGGGTAGCCCGGCAAGGGCCTGGCCGCGGCGTGCTGTCATCCCCGGCAAGGATCTTGCCGGGGGTCTTGTGGCTCTCGTCGGCAAGGATCTTGCCGAGGATCGTTGTCTTTTAATCCTTATCTGATCTTGAGTATTCCTTGTCTTCACAAAGATCTGCATGCCACCATGGAGGTGCCTCCCGAGCCCTGGGCTCAAGGGTGGTGCGCTCCGCTGGTGTTGGACGAGCCGCCCTGGCAAGGGCCTTGCCGGGGCCGCGGAGGCTGCCCGGCAAGGGTCTTGTCGGGGGAACCTGCTTCGTCCCTCTGTGCTTTGTGGTCTCGGCCTTGGCGTTGCTCTGGCTGTCTTGGGCTTCGGTTTCTCCTCGGTTCACCTCCCCTGTTCTGCTTGGTGCGGCCATGGGCGCGGCTCCGACTGCCCGTGCACAGGTAAAGGGGTACAAAGGTGCGCCCCTTCTTTTTTACACCGACAGCACGTTCTGATAGCTCTCTCCATGAATGAAGAGTGGGTGGAGGGGTATATATATCCTTCACACAAAATCTAACCGTTACACACAATTCACCAAACTCGGTGGGACCGAATCAGAAAACTCGGTCAGACCGATTCAGTTCAAAATGTGAACGTTAGGCTTTTCGATGGGACCGACATGTCAACTTGGTGGGACCGATTCCATTAGGTTTAGGGCATAACGTAATCTTGGTGAGATCGATTACACAAACTCGGTAGGACCGACTTTGGTAATAAGCTAACCAGAGAGTTGGTCAGGCAAACTCGATGGGACCGATTCACTCATCTCGGTGAGACGAAAACGTTACGAAAGGGAAACAGAGAGTTTGCATTACAAACTCGGTGGGACCGATCGCTCATCTCGGTTGGACCGAAACGTTACGAAGGGAAACAGAGAGTTTGCAATCCCATCTCGGTGAGACCGAGATCCCTATCGGTGAGACCGAAGTGACTAGGGTTTCTGGCAGTGGCTATGTCAAGTGAACTCGGTGGCGCCAGACAGATCAAATCGGTATGGCTGAGTTTGACTTTTGGTTTGGGACATATGTGGATATGAGAAAGTGGTTGAGGGTTTTGGGGCATATCACTAAGCATTTTGAGCAAGTAAGCCATTAAGAAACACCTCATCCCCTTTTAATAGTATTGGCTTTTCCTATGGACTCAATGTGATCTTGGATCACTAAAATGAAAATGTAGAGTCTTGAGCTTGAGCCAATATGTGTCCTTAGCATTTTGAGGGGTCCACATTCCTAATCCATGCCATGCCAATCATTGAACTTTCTGAAATGATCATCTTGAAATAGTATTAGTTCAATGAGCTATATGTTTTTAGTAATTACCAAAACCACCCAGGGATAGTTGCACTTTCAATCTCCCCCTTTTTGGTAATTGATGACAACATATAGATCAAAGCTTCGACAAATGATAATAAGATTGAAATACATCGTCGCTTTGAGAAGTATGTGATAAGCAAGAGCTCCCCCTAAATTTGTGCATTATTTAAAATTTTCTTTTGAATGCAAATGCACAATCGATTGGGATCATGGGTTACTCTTCCATGTCACATACATCTTGGTGGAGCGCTCAAAATGATAGGAATTAAAACATGCACTCATCACCAAGCAAAGTGAATGATCATAAAGGAATATAAAAGATAATATCATCCAAGTAGACATTAAAGTATGATATGATCAAACACATGACCATGCAAGTATCTCACACACAGACATAAAGTATCAAACGAGCACACACAAAAGTTTCAACCAAATAGCAAGAGAGACAAAAAGCAACACTCTCTCACGAAGCATATGATCTATACATTTCTCCCCCTTTGGCAACAAGTTACCAAAAGGTTTGAAAATGCATAGTGCTATGCGTCTCTCTAGGCTTGATCTTTGGGAGGTGGTGTAGAGAGGACTCCAAGGACGAAGGCATCAGTAGATGTTGTTGGAGCTGGTGGAGTGGCAACTGGAGGTGGTACTGAAGCTGTTGCTGCTGGTGCTGAAGTAGTTGCTCTGGTTTCAGGCACTGGCACTGCAGCAGATCTCTGACCTCGGGGAACTCTCTGAAAAGCTTCTGTAGTAGCCTTCCCCTTCTTCTCCTCTGCTTCCTCCTGGAGCTGCTCAACAGTTGTCTGTATCTCAGTTACTTTCACATCAAGATCATAAAACTTGGTTTCAATGATCCTCTCCAAGCTCTCCTGATTCTGAGTCAGGGTGGCCAAGCCCTTCTCAATCCTCAAAGTTGCTTGAATCAGATAAGCCAGCTCATCTTGTTTGCTCTTTAAGAAAACTTGAGATGCCTCTTCAACACTTGGCATCTTTGGAGTTTTTTTGCGTTTGCCTTTGCTCTCTTCTCTTCTGCTTGCACTAAGGTAGGATCATCCTCATTCATCACAACTGTGTTATCTTCAAATTCTGGCCTCAAGAGTAAGTGCTCCTTGTCCAACAGATAAGTGCATGTGCCCATCTTGGAGTTGATGAGCACCTGAATGTGTGGAGCATACCCACAAGATCTCTTCTGATCAGCAGCTGTCCTCTTGATTGTTTCCACAATCAGGCTCATGACCTTAAATTTCTGAGGAACATCAAATATCTGCAGCAAGTTGATTGAATGGCCTCTGATCATCTTGTGATCTCCATATTTGGGTAACAGAGTATGCCTCAAGATTGTGTTGATTGTAGGTAGACCAGACAACAAATAGTGCACAGATCCAAACTTGTGTGTTTCCAAAGCTTTGTCTGGGATCTCCTTGTACATATTTGCCATAGAGTTGTGGTCTTTCTTCTTCTTGGCATACACATCCAAATCATCCTCATGCTCTTCTGGGCTTTGATCAATTTGGCCCATTCATCAACAGTTGACTGGTACCTTGTACCTTCAGACATCCAAACAACTCTACCATCTGGATAGAAATGAGATGTAGAATAAAACTGCATTATGAGCTCATCATTCCATTTGGTAAGCTTCTGTCCAACAAACTTGTCAACTCCACAAGCTTTGAAGCTTTCATGCACTCTTGGAAAATAATCTTCATTCTCATCAATGAATTCCCAATCAACCCACTTCATATCACGGACTATAGGTTTCTTGTCCAACAAAATGGTCTCATAGAAGTCTTATTGTTCTTTGGTGTGGAACCTGTAATCCACAGCAGTCTTCCTCCTCACAGCATAGGGATCAGACTATCTCCAAAGTCTCAGACCTGCATCCTTCCTGATGCTCATATCCTCTGCCACTGGATGAGTGTCATTGTGGTCTGGAATCTTTGGTTTCAGTTTTATCAGCACATGGGCTTCAGCATCTTCTTCTTCAACTTCAAGCACTGGGGCCTTGTTCTTCTCTTTAGCTGGTATGTTCCTGGTGCTTCTCTTGGGCTTAGAAGGCTTCTGATCTTGAGTAGTAGCTTTGGGAGCAGTTTTGGGCTTTGATGGAGCATCCCCTGACTTGATTGCATCGCCCATAAGCTTTTGGGACTCGGGTGCTAGTGCAGCATCCTCTTCCTCTTCATCTTCTTCTTCTGGATCTCTAAACATAGAGGATCTCCCAATGACTCTGGCAGTGGTCTTCTTGACCATCTCTTTCCTCTTCTTACCCTCACCAGCCTCCTTTGGTTCAAGTGTGAACTCCATGGTTTCCTAAGTGGAGGATCTGGCCTTAGACACTGGAACTCTTTTAGCTGGTGCCTTCTTGTGCAAACCAGGCTTGGTTGCAGCAGCAGTGCCATATTCCTTCTTCAGGACATTCTTCTTGGAGCTCACTTCCTCCTCTATAGCCACATAGTCCTCATCCTCAGAATCTGAGGTTTTCTTCTTCCTTGATCTGGTGGCTGCCTTGGGTAAATTACTGGGAGTGCTCCTGCTGCCCTCATCATAGCTGCTTGAGGGACTAGTGCCCTCACTCATTTGCACTTGCTCTTCTGATTTGATCTGGCTATCACTCTGGTCAGACATTCTGGCAAGCAAACTGACAGCAGACCCTATGAATAGATATAGATGAGGTAGAGTGGATGAGCATCACAAAGTGCAGAGTTTTTGCAAAACAGATGAGTCAAAAACTTAGTTTTAGTTCTCCACAGAAAGCATTTCGGAGCTACCGATTTGTTAAACTCGGTGACATCAAAGCAACTTTTGGAGTCTAAACAAGTGAACTCGGTCAGACCGAGTCACGGTTCGGTGGCTCCGAGATTGCTAGGGTTTCACTGAGAGTTGAACTCGGTCGCACCGATTTGCAATTTTCAGTCAGACCGAAAAGTGCATGTGCAATGGCCTAAGACGAATCGGTGAGACCGATTTCTAAAACTCGCTCGGTCCGAGATGGGTTCGGCGGAAACCTAACCCTGAATTTTCGAATCAAACCTAACCTAAAGGAAGTTTTCTCTGGATAGATTAATTTCATACGTGGTAATGATCATGGCAAAGCAATGTGCTAGGAATCAGAGTAAGAAATTAGCACAAAGGATCGAACTCATGCCCTAGTTCGCCGGGAGTACGCTACGGTGACAACGGCGGGGCAGAATCCCGTTGATGGCGATGGAAACCAGTGGTGGGAGGTCGCTGGCGATGAGAAGACGATCTGGAGACCCGAGGCGGCAGAGCAGGATACACGCGAGATGGTGGGTTTTGAAGAAATTCCCAAAATCTGACCCGTGGGTATATATATCCAGACCCTGTCGGTGTGACCGAGTGGAACAACTCGGTGGCACCGAGATGCATAATCGCAAGCGGTTACTGCAACTCGGTGTGACCAAAAAGTTCAAATCAGTTGCACCGAGATTGAAAACCTAGATCAACTCAATCAACTCGGTGTGACCGAAGTGGATGGATTGGTCATACCGAAATGCACAGAGAGGTTTTGGAAGTTTAAGTCTACGACGAATCGGGGACTCCGAGTGCTCCTCACACAGAGTGGTCCAAATCTGACTTGATCAAACTTTGTGATGTAGCATGAATAGAGTTTGAGACAATAAAAGCATAGATAGCTAGAGGAAGTTCTTAGGCGTTCTTGTCCATCCACTTGGCAAAAGAGAAAAAGCCAAACAATCAAAGCAACAAGTGGATGTCCTTGAATGAGTAAAATATGCAATCAACATACTCACACAATAAAATGGCAAATGGAATATGTGACAAAGCATGCACAAACACTCTAGCATCTATCAAGCAATTGGCGATGACTAGGTCATCTATATATGAGTATATTGACTTAGGAGTCAAATGAGAACATTTGATCATAGCTCATACTCGTCGTTTAAGCACAAGTGGGGTTACCGCTTTTACATAAAGCATTGTTGTGTTCACACCATTAGAGTTGCTTTAGCTCAGTTGATTAGAGTAAAGCTCCCCCTAGATGTGATATCCCCCCTAAGAGGGATGAACTAACCTTGGGTTTTGTCGATGATGACTTCATGAAGATGTTGAAGATGTGGATGCTCAATGTTGATGTAGATCATTCGGAGCAATCCGTTGGAGTGAGTTGCACTTCCGATACCTACACGGGTTAGTCCCACAAGGAACAAACAAGGATATCCATAGACATAGAGTGATGTACACACAAGATGATGTCCATGAAAGCATTAGGTTACCTTGTACCTTGTCTTACCAACAAGAGGGTTTGTGACTCCTTGAACTAGTGCAAGATGTGAAAGTTGTTTGTACTTGTTCTTGCCAAGATGATATGAGTGAAGTATGTTGGCGGAGTCACCCTCAAGAACTCTCTAGTTCTTCTTCTTTGGGATCCACATCATCTTGATGGGAATCCTTGGAGTTGTAGTAGTACTTGATGAAATAGAACTTGATGTAGTCTTGGGAACCCACTTGACCAAGGCCTTGGGAGCTTCTTCAAATGCATCAATCTCCTCTTGAAGCTTGTCCTTTCCTTTTTGCTTGTGGTCTTGTGCTGGAAGATCATCTTGAGCTTGTGTCCCTTGGAAAGAAGTAGGATCATACTTCTCTTGTTGAGGAACAAACTTCGTCTTAGGGCATTGATCTTCTTCCCACTCAACTCCATTGTCATTGAACTTCCGTTCAAAACCAACACCTTGATTCTTCCGGTGCCTTCCTTGCTTGCGTACATTTTCCTCAAATTGCTAACTCCCGGCAAGGCTCTTGTAAACACCTTTCTCTATAGTTCCCTTCAATAAGCTATTTTCTTGCTCAAGTGTAACTTGGCTAAGAGAATCATTAGTGGAATCATGAGAACTACTAGAAGCAACAACATTGGATTTAACATGACTATTGTTACTACTAGAAGAAAAATCTTTCTTGCTCTTGTTGCTAGATTTAACTTGTGGCATGTAAGTAGACAAGAGTAAACGCTTGGCAATGTAAGAACAACTTTTCTTGCGAAGATCATCATTGATCACTTTTAAGAACCCATGCTCTTGCTCAAGGTTGAGCTTTTCAAAGCGTAGCTTCTCATGAGTCTTTAAAAGTTCTCGATGATCTTCCAAGGTAGTTTCATGAGCTAACTTAAGAGTGTTTAGTTCTTTAGTTAGACGCTCAATCTCCTTCTTATCATCGTCATTCGTTTTATCTTGATTATCATGATTAATAGCAAGCTCATCATAGTTTTTGTCACTAGAGTTGTCAACAAGTAAATCATCATCACCTAGCAAATCATCTTCATCACTATTGAAATCAACATACTTGGGTGTGATACCTTTGGGCCTTTAGCCATGAAGCATCTCCCAATTCCTTCACTTGGTGAGTCAAATATGTCGTAGGAGTTGGTTGACACAAGTGAGGGACTCCTGGATTAGGGGGTCCTCGGACAGCTGGACTATATCCCTTAGCCGGACTGTTGGACTATGAAGATACAAGATTGAAGACTTCGTCCCGTGTCCGGATGGGACTTTCCTTGGCGTGGAAGGCAAGCTTGGCAATACGGATATGTAGATCTCCTCCCTTGTAACCGACTCTGTGTAACCCTAGCCCCCTCCGGTGTCTATATAAACCGGAGGGCTTAGTCCGTAGGACAACAACAATCATACCATAGGCTAGCTTCTAGGGTTTAGCCTCTATGATCTCGTGGTAGATCAACTCTTGTAATACTCATATCATCAAGATCAATCAAGCAGGAAGTAGGGTATTACCTCCATCGAGAGGGCCCGAACCTGGGTAAACATCGTGTCCCCCGCCTCCTGTTACCATCCGCCTTAGACGCACAGTTCGGGGCCCCCTACCCGAGATCCGCCGGACACCGACATTGGTGCTTTCATTGAGAGTTCCACTGTGCCGTCACCGTAAGGCTTGATGGCTCCTTTGATCATCGGCAACGATGCGATCCAGGGTGAGGTTTTCCTCCCCGGACAGATCTTCGTATTCGGCGGCTTCGTACTGCGGGCCAACTCGCTTGGCCATCTGGAGCAGATCGAGAGCTATTCCCCTGGCCATCAGGTCAGGTTTGGAAACTTGAATTATACTGCCGACATCCGCAGAGACTTGATCTTCGACGGATTCGAGCCCATGTCAGGTGCGCCGCACAATCACGACGAGCATGACTTAGCTCTGCCATCGGACAGTGTTCAGGAGATCGCACCTACAACTACTCCGGCCCTCAATCTGGAACAAATTGCGCCATCTGAGGACGGGTGGATAGACCCCGCCACGGAGGCCGCACTCTCAGTGGCGATAGAGCCGAATACTGACTTCACCTCCTATGAGACCTGTGTCGCCGGATCCTCAGATTCATCCTCGGCCACAGACCCCGAACCGCCTATGTCCATGCCTATCGAATCTGATTGGGCGCCGATCATGGAGTTTACCTCCGCGGATATCTTTCAGCACTCGCCTTTTGGCGATGTGCTAAATTCATTAAGGTCTCTCTCCTTGTCGGGAGAACCTTGGCCGAACTATGTCCGGCTAGAATGGGATGCGGACGACGAAGACATTCGCTCCCCACCCACCACCCACTTAGTAGCCACTGTCGACGATTTAACCGACATGCTCGATTTCGACTCCGAAGACATCGACGGTATGGACGACGATGCAGAAGACGAACAGGAACCATCGCCCACAGGGCGCTGGACAGCCACATCATCACATGATATATACATGGTGGATACACCCAAAGAAGACAATGATGAGGAACGGAAGGATGCAGCAAAGGATGGTTCCCTCGAGAAGCAATCAAAGCGACGGCGTAGGCGCCGCTCCAAATCCCGCCTCGGCAAAAACAGTGATAACAACGCAAGAAAGAATAATACCCCGGTCGACTCCAGAGGAAACGACGACCACACTGACCCAGCGATAGAGCAGGATGAGCTAGCGGACGGCGAACATAGTACGGAGCCGCTGTCCGATAACGGCGACGCCGAGCATCAAGCTAATCAACCTATCTCCGGAGAGGAGAATAGTCCGAACAACGATGCACACATCATCCCAGAAAGGCACTTGGAACAAGAGAACCTCCATAGAAGGCTTATTGCCACCGCGAGGAGTCTGAAGAAGTAGAAGCAAAGGCTTAAGGCCACGCAGAATACACTCAACGGCAGATGGAACAAAGTGCTCGACACTGAAGAAAACTATGGTGGCAGTCGCCACACAAAGAGCTATCCAAAGCGCAAGCTGTTGCCTGAGTTCGATGATGAGGCCGTAGAGCCTACACAGCCGAAGAATAAAACGGCCGATCAGCCGGATCGACCACCTCGTGGCCACGATAGGGCGGCTAACAAGGCCGCACATAAGTCAACACACTATTTACATGAGGACTGGCGCCAAAAATCCGGTATGACCAGGTCCATCTATGGATCTAGGAAGCGCGCTTCGGCACAAAATGAAAACCGAACACTACAACCGTCCGAACACCCCCTATGCTTCACCGATGAGGTACTGGATCATGAATTTCTAGAGGGATTCAAGCCCGTGAACATAGAGGCGTACGACGGAACGACAAACCCTGGGGTCTGGATTGAGGACTTCATCCTCCATATCCATATGGCTCGCGGAGACGATCTCCACGCCATCAAATACTTGACCCTCATGAAAGGACCAGCTCGGCACTGGCTGAAGAGCCTCCCCGAAAATTCAATTGGAAGTTGGGAGGAGCTTGAGGATGCTTTTAGGGCTAACTTTCAAGGGACCTATGTCCGACCTCCGGACGCAGACGATTTAAGTCATATAATTCAGCAGCCCGGAGAGTCAGCCCGAAAGCTTTGGAATAGATTTCTTACTAAGAAGAATCAAATCGTCAATTGCCCGGATGCCGAAGCCTTAGCAGCTTTCAAACACAGCGTCCGAGAAGAATGGCTCGCCAAACACCTCGGCCAAGAAAAGCCAAGGACAATGGCAGCCCTAACAAGCCTCATGACCCACTTTTGCGCGGGCGAAGATAGCTGGCTGGCCCGTAGTAGCACCAGCGACCCAGGCACATCTGAAGTCAGGGATGGCAATGGAAAACCACGACGCAGTAAAAGCAAGCGTCGAAATAACGAAGATGGCCCAGACAACACGGCGGTAAACGCCGGATTTAGGGGCTCTCGACCCGATCAGCGGAAAAAGCCTTTCAAAGGCAACAGAGATGGACCGTCCAGCCTAAACAAGATTCTAGACAAATTATGTCAGATTCATGGCACCTCCGACAAACCTCCAAATCACACCCACAGAGAATGCTGGGTCTTTAAGCAGGCTGGCAAGTTAAACGCCGAACATAAGGGGAGGGAGACACCAAGTGAAGACAAGGATGAGCCTCGCCAGCAAAGCACTGGGGGACAGAAAAATTCCCACCAGAGGTCAAAACTGTGAATATGATTCACGTAACAAAAAGAAGGAGCAAACATGCACTCCGAGACATATGCGCCTTAGAGCCCGTCACCCCTAAGTTCAACCCTTGGTCGGCCTACCCGATCACCTTTGATCGCAGGGATCACCTGACAAGTATCTGGCACGGAGGATTGGCTGCCTTGGTGCTAGACCCAATTATTGATGAATACCATCTCACCCAAGTCCTTATGGACGGCGGCAGTAGTCTTAATCTGATACATCAGGACACAGTCCGCAAAATGGGGATAGACCCGACAAGAATTAGCCCAAGTAATACTACCTTTAAAGGAGTAATACCAGGCCCAGAGGCCCGATGTATGGGCTCTCTAGTACTAGAGGTTGTATTCAGTTCTCCCGACAACTTCCGAAGTGAAAAATTAACCTTCGGCGTCGCTCCATTCCGAAGCGGCTATCAAGCACTACTCGGAAGAACAGCTTTCGCTCGTTTTAATGCAGTACCTCATTACGCTTCCCTTAAGCTTAAGATGCCCGGTCCACGTGGCATCATCACAGTTAGCGGAAACGTTGAGCGTTCCTTACGCGTGGAAGAACGTGTGGCGGCTTTAGCAGCCGAACACTAAACGGCCTCTCCAACCAGAATAAATGATCGGTCGTCAAGACCGCGGACACTGCTAGACGAGTCCGGCGCATCACTAGCTGTAACAGCTTAGATAAACCTGAGATTGGTTCGGTGGATATACCCCCATAGGCGGTACCAGGGGCTTCCCGCATGTAAAAAGGACTACAGTTCGGCTTGACCTAACTTATCTTGAATTTTAATGGTTTATTGAGAATAACCAATTTTTCGCACGACGACTTTCACCTAAATTTTTCTCTTTCACAGATGATAATCGTGCTACACCCTTCCAGGATACGGCACAACGGAGACACAGGCGCAGATGTGCAGCAGGGCCCCGCTCAAAGGTTTCTTTTTAGATTAAGACCCTATGTAAACCTTTTTTACTGTCTCTTGTTGCTTCACATCCTCCGGATACTCAGTATAACCGAGAGGGATGCTGACGTTATTGGCATTTCGCCACGTCAGAATAATGCACGTACCTGGACACTCAGGGTTCATTATCAAGGGCATTACTCAGCCCGGTATATGTTGTAAAGACCGAATACGTTAGGGAGTGTTCGGCGTCGCGAGTTTGGCCTTATATGCATCAGCTCCGAATCATGTCTTTGGTAAAATGTTGGGTTTGCCCGGCTCCCGTGTTTTGCTACCTTACGTTCCGCTCTATCGGCTAAGGTGGCACCGGGAGAACTACTACGATTGTGCCCTGGTTCATCCGGATGAGCACCTCAGTAGAGAAAGCTGAAAACTGACTGTCATGATAAAGCGCGAGACTGGTCAACCACTCGATGACTTAGCGGAATCTTCGGGATTCCTCCGCATTAACGAAGGGCCGGTTTTCCCGGTCATGTACGTACGCGCCCCGTACTCAGGTGAGCGCAGAAGTACCAGGGGCTATATAGTAGCCCCACTGTCAAACTCCTATGGTTAAGTGAAAGTGTTAAAGCAATATAGTCCGATTGCCTCGTTCGCCGCGCTACCACCTCCTTAATGGACCAAGACATTGGATCAAGTGTGAGGACGCGCTTCTGCGAACACCCCCGCATTATATGGGTGGGGGCTGAAGCCGACGACTACAAACTTTCAGGATATATATGTATATATATACATAAACGACCGCACAGGAGGCATAATAATACTTTCAGGCAAAAGTATAAACACAGCCTTTATAATTCAAATAACATTGTTCTTACAATTGGGTTACATGTCACTAGAACATGATACTCTTCGAGCACTGAGCCTCTATTAAACGAGCGCCTTCCAGGACTTCATCAAAATAGTGCTCGGCTGATACCCGGCCTACGGCCAAACTCTGGGTTGCAATAGCGGTGGCCTCCATCTCTGCCCAGTATGTCTTGACACGGGCAAGAGCCATCCGCGCGCCCTCTATACATGCCGACCTCTTCATAGCATCGATATGCGGCACAGCGCCAAGGAATCGTTGCACTAAGCCAAAATAACTATCCGGCCTTGGTCCTTCCGGCCAAAGATGATCCACAACAGACCTCATGGCAAGCCCGGACAACCTATGGAGCTCGGCCCACTCGGCCATTCACTCATTTAACAGCAGCGGATGCACTGGCACATTGAACTGCGACCAGAACAGCTTTTCCACTTCGTGATCTTTTTGATCTTTGAAAACTCGGTCGCATCAGCAGCACTCGCTGCCAAATCCACGTATGCGTCTGCAGAACTCCATAGATCAAGAGGGGCATACTTAGGATCTCCGAACTTCGTCCGCAACAAAAAGGGCTTCCCAGCCGTGATATCTCCGGCTTGACGTAGCTCCTCCTTCACCGCTCTGATTTTAGAGCGGGCTTCCTTGGCTGCTACCATGGCCTTCTCTAGGTCCGCCGTCTTCGTTTGGCTTTCCTTTTCAAGAAGCTCACAACGGTCGGCGGCATCTTTCAACTCAACAGCCATCTTGGCTATTTTCTCTTTGCTCTGGCAATGCGCAGCCTGTTCGGCTTTCAGCTCTTCGACCGCCTTTAGGGCGGCCGCATCACTCTTCCTGGATTGTTCCTTGGCTCGGGCGAGTTCCGCCCGAAGGGTCTCCACGGCGGCTGCTCCATCTGCAGTCACAGCATATTAAAGATACTAGCATCATGCTCCTCTTAATACATGTTGATCACTAGAGAAAATACATACCTTGTGCCTCGTCAAGCCGCTTGTTTACAAGCACGATGTCAACATCTGCCGCATCAAGTTGCCGCTTCAGTTCGGCAAACTCACCAGTCCGGCTTGCCACCGGACTCACAGCCGCCTGCACATGAAAGCAGTACGGTTATTACCTGGGACTGTGATCCTCTATTTGCCGCCTTTTTCGACAGCAACCAAAGTCTCAGGGGCTACTATCTGCATAGGGCACACCTAGCGTGTGCGGTATCGTCAAAAAATATATATTACTTTGCGTACCTCAAAGCCTCTCAGCAGGCTCATAAAAGCTTCATGCAACCCGCTTTCGGCGGACGAAATCCTCTCAACCACCATACCCATTAGTGTACGATGCACTTCTGAGATAGCCACTTGCTCCAGAAGATTCTTCAGTGCGTTTGGTCGCGCACCGGACAGCTCCGGACTTTTTCTGCTGCTCCCTTTAGGAGCCGAATACTCCGGACTTCAGGAGGCTGAAGGATTACCTTCTGGCCTTGGCGGATCAGGAGAAATCCTCTGTGACGACACCTCTGGGTCGCCCGCCTCATGAGGCGGGGAGGCATGGGGAGGTGTTTCGCTCTCCATCATCTCCGGAAGAAGATCCCCCAAAGATGAACTCTGTCGAGAAGGGCTACGATCCGAACTACAAGACATACGCCTCGGTTATTGTCCTCAGAAATAAAGCAAGATATGTTTACTATGGAGTACTTTTGTTTACTTACAGCTCGGTGGAGGGCTGATCCCCTTGCGGGCACTGTGCGGTAAGGATACCCTCCGAGGTAGGGCCCCCTGACAAAGATTTTTTCCCTTGTTTGGAAACCATTGTTCCCAAGTCTTCAGAGGCGGCCCTCTTCCTTCCTTGAGGAGAGGGGATTTTAGATCCTTCTCCCCGGTTATCCTCCTTCGCGGAGGTACTAATTCCCCCGGTCTGGATGAATAATGAGTGCGGCCCGCTTTCGGCTGCTTTATTCCCCCCTTTATCTTCCCCTGATGGCGCTTGATAAGGCGCGAGCTCAAGCATCCTGGCCAGTACTGGATCTGTTGAGCCTTCGGGAAGGGGGGCCGAACACCTGATCATCTTCGCCTTTTTACCCAGTCCTGGTCAAAGAGCGACTTTTCAAAATGATGTTGTGATGAACAAAGAGACAGCATGTTCGGCCGAAGAATTACTTACTTGGGTATCTTGACAATTGCAGCTCAGACCCGCATCCTCGGTGGTGTCCGGACACTTTACTTGTGATTCGAAGAACAATCCATACATCTCTTCGAGCGTCATGCCGAAGAAGTGTTGAATAGCTCGCGGTCCTTCCGGGTTGAACTCCCACATACGGAGAGGTCGATGTTTGCAAGGCAGGACTCGACAAACTAGCATGACTTGCATTACCTTGACAAGGCTGACATCTCTCTCGAGGAGATCTCGGATGCGACTCTGCAATGTCGGCACATCATTTACTGCCCCCAGTCCAGCCCCTTGTTGATCCACGACGTCAGTTGTGGCGGGGGGGCCGAGCGGAAGGCAGGGGCGGCAACCCACTTAGTACCTCGGGGAGCTGTGATGTAAAACCACTCCCGTTGCCATAAGTTGGACACCTCCGGGAAGGAACCCTTTGTCCATGGAACATCGGCGCCTTTGCTTATTACGGCACCTCCACATTCTGCGTGTCGCCCATTAATCATCTTCGGCTCCACGTTAAAGGTCTTGAGCCATAAGCCGAAGTGTGGGGTGACGTGGAGGAAGGCCTCACACACGACGATGAACGACGAGATGTGAAGGATGGAATCCGGGGCCAGATCATGGAAATCAAGCCTGTAATAGAACATGAGCCCTCTAACAAAGGGATCCAGACTAAGGCCTAGCCCTCGAAGGAAGTGGGAGACAAATACGACACTCTCGCCGGGTTCGGGAGTGGGAATGACCTGCCCTCGAGCAGGCAGTTTGTGCGAAATTTCGGCGGTCAGATACCTGGCTTCTCTTAGCTTCTTGATGTCCTCCTCTGTGACGGAGGAGGGCATCCACCGACCTTGAAGGTTGGATCCGGACATGATTGAAGGTCCGAAGCTTATCCTGGGCCTTGGGTGTTGGAACTCGGGGTGGGGGGAGGCTTCGATTGAGCGCGAGAAGAAAAGGACAGGCCTTGGCCCCTTTATAAAGAGGATGAATATCAAGCGTCCTCCGCGTGGCCATTTGGAACTTGCCTAAAATCGAGGAGTCATACTACAGGCACGATTGGGTTACCCATACCCGTATTGATGAGAATCGCGTGATAAGGGGACACGATCTCTGCTTCGACAAGACGTGCCAGGAAAACCGCTTCGCAATATGTGCAGTAGCTGGTTGAGAAAACGGTTCGAATAATGACCGGGCCATGGTGTGATGCCACGTTATGAAAAGTTGTCAGCAGATTAGATTTGTGGAAATATTATTCTCTCTACGGTGGTACATGGAATTTGTTTTGCAGAGCCGGACACTATCCTGGTGTTCAAAATCTTCTATGGAGTATTCGAAGGAAGAACCCGCCTTGCAATGCCGAAGACAATCTGCGCGCCGGACTCATCGTCATTGAAGCCTGGTTCAGGGGCTACTGAGGGAGTCCTGGATTAGGGGGTCCTCGGACAGCCGGACTATATCCCTTAGCCGGACTGTTGGACTATGAAGATACAAGATTGAAGACTTCATCCCGTGTCTGGATGGGACTTTCCTTGGCGTGGAAGGCAAGCTTGGCAATACGGATATGTAGATCTCCTCCCTTGTAGTCGACTCTATGTAACCCTAGCCCCCTCTGGTGTCTATATAAACCGGAGGGCTTAGTCCATAGGACAACAACAATCATACCATAGGCTAGCTTCTAGGGTTTAGCCTCTATGATCTCGTGGTAGATCAAGTCTTGTAATACTCATATCATCAAGATCAATCAAGCAGGAAGTAGGGTATTACCTCCATCGAGAGGGCCCGAACCTGGGTAAACATCGTGTCCCCCGCCTCCTGTTACCATCCTCCTTAGACGTACAGTTCGGGACCCCCTACCCGAGATTCGCCAGTTTTGACACCGACAACAAGTGCTAGACCAGCAACACCTTCATCTTGAGTATATTCGGAGTCGGAGTGATAAGTTCTTTCAGAGTGATGGTCGGAGTTGGAGCTGGATACCCATTCACCAACATGAGCTTGATGTCTTCGTTTTTTGTAGCTCCTTGATGACTTGTCCTTTCTTTCCGAATCCTTGCTTCTCCGAGAGGTTCTTCGTTCATAACGATCATCTCTGCTCCTTCTCTCTCTTGGTGGTGATTCCTCTCTTCTACTTCTCCTTTTGGGTGAATCTTCTCTTATTTTGTAGGGGTCGTACACTCATTGGAGTAGTGTCCGGGTCTTCCACAATTGTAGCAATTACGCTCACGACTCGAAGATCTTTTGTCATTGTAGGACCTTGACTTGGAACTTCTTTCCTTGCTTCTATTCTTGCAGAACTTGTTGAAGTTCTTCACCAATAGGCTCAATTCTTCATTGAAGGTTTGTTTCTCACTTGATGATGTAGGAGCATCACATGAGTCTTTGTAAGCACCACTTGACTTGTTGTGGAGCTCTTCCTTATCCTTGAGTGACATCTCATGAGCAACAATTCTTCCAATGACTTCTGTTGGCTTGAGATCTTTGTAATTGGGCATCATTTGGATCAATGTGCACATGGTATCATATTTTCCATCCAAGGCTCTTAGGACCTTCTTGATGATGAATCTATCGGTCATCTCTTCACTTCCTAAGCCGGCAATCTCATTTGTGATGAGAGCAAGCCTAGAGTACATTTCAGCGACACCTTCACCATCCTTCATTTTGAACTTGTCAAGTTGACTTTGAAGCACATCCAATTTGGATTCCTTGACGGAGTCGGTACCTTCATAGCAATCAAAGTATCCCAAATTTCCTTTGCATTCTCAAGACGGCTGATTTTGTTGAATTCTTCGGGGCCACAATCCGTTGAAGAGGATATCGCAAGCTTGAGCATTGTATTGCAGCATCTTCAACTCTTCCACGGTAGCTTCACGGTTCGGTTCTCTCCCATCAAAGAATTCACCTTGCAAGCCAATACACACAATAGCCCAAACGGCGGGGTTATGTCCAAGAATAAGCATTTTCATCTTATGCTTCCAACTAGCAAAATTAGTATCATCAAAGTAAGGACCTCTACGGTGGTAATTTCCCTCGCTAGACGCCATACTCTCCTAGGTTGTGAAACCAATGCTACGATCACCAAAAGCTATGGAAATCAAGGCAAATGGAGAACAAAGCTCTGATACCACTTGTAGGACCGGAAGTATGTCTAGAGGGGGTGATTAGACTACTTGACCAAATAAAAATCTAGCCATTTCCCAATTCTAAGTCTTGGCAGATTTTAGCAACTTTAGAACAAGTCAAGCAATCAAACTACACATGCAAGTCTAAGAGTATAGCAGCGGAATGTAAAACATTGCATATGAAGGTAAAGGGATGAGTTTGGAGGGAGCAAACGCAATGTAGACACGGAGATTTTTTCCCGTGGTTCCGATAGGTGGTGCTATCGTACATCCATGTTGATGGAGACTTCAACCCACGAAGGGTAACGATTGCGCGAGTCCACGGAGGGCTCCACCCACGAAGGGTGCACGAAGAAGCAACCTTGTCTATCCCACCATGGCCATCGCCAACGAAGGACTTGCCTCACTAGGGTAGATCTTCATGAAGTAGGCGATCTCCTTGCCCTTACAAACTCCTTGGTTCAACTCCACAATCTTGTCGGAGGCTCCCAAGTGACACCTAACCAATCTAGGAGACACCACTCTCCAAAAGGTAATAGATGGTGTTTTGATGATGAACTCCTTGCTCTTGTGCTTCAAATGATAGTCTCCCCAACACTCAACTCTCTCTCAAAGATTTGGATTTGGTGGAAAGATGATTTGAGTGGAAAGCAACTTGGGGAAGGCTAGAGATCAAGATTCTTGTGGTTGGAATGGAATATCTTGGTCTCAACACATGAGTAGGTGGTTCTCTCTCAGAAAATGTATGCTGGAAGTGTAGGCACGTTCTGATGGCTCTCTCCACGAATGAAGAGTGGGTGGAGGGGTATATATAGCCTCCACACAAAATCTAACCGTTACACACAATTCACCAAACTCGGTGGGACCGAATCAGAAAACTCGGTCAGACCGATTCAGTTCAAAATGTGAACGTTAGGCTTTTCGATGGGACCGATTCCATTAGGGCTAGGGCATAACATAATCTCGGTGAGACCGATTACACAAACTCGGTGGGACCGACTTTGGTAATAAGCTAACCAGAGAGTTGGTCACGCAAACTCGGTGGGACCGATTCGCTCATCTCGGTGAGACCGAAACATTATGAAAGGGAAACAGAGAGTTTGCATTGCGAACTCGGTGGGACTGATCGCTCATCTCGGTTGGACCGAAATGTTACAAAGGGAAATAGAGAGTTTGCAATCCCATCTCGGTGAGACCGAGATCCCTATCGGTGAGACCGAAGTGACTAGGGTTTCTGGTGGTGACTGTGTCAAGTGAACTCGGTGGCGCCGGATAGATCAAATCGGTATGGCTGAGTTTGACTTTTGGTTTGGGACATATGTGGATATGAGAAAGTGGTTGAGTGTTTTTGGAGCATATCACTAAGCATTTTGAGCAAGTAAGCGATTAAGCAACACCTCATCCCCTTTTAATAGTATTGGCTTTTCCTATGGACTCAATGTGATCTTGGATCACTAAAATGAACATGTAGAGTCTTGAGCTTGAGCCAATATGTGTCCTTGCATTTTGAGGGGTCCACATTCCTAATACGTGCCATGCCAATCATTGAACTTTTTGAAATGATCATCTTGAAATAGTATTAGTTCAATGAGCTATATGTTGTTAGTAATTACCAAAACCACCCAGGAATAGTTGCACTTTCAGAGAGAGAGATAGAGAGGGAGAGGGGTAGAGTGTTGGATGGGTGGTGGAGTTGCTTCTCGAAGATGGTGGGAGAGGCCTACTAGACAAACTGAGGGTAGAACTGTAATATTATCAATAAGAGTGGGGATGTGTTTCTGTGTGTGCGTGTGCGTGATAGATGTGTCGGGAGGCATGCATGGATGATGAAGGGGGGCCATGTGTTTGGTAAGTAGACCTAACTAGATCGGTAGATCAATTGTTGTGTGTCGGAGGAAGGGAGAGACAAAACTAATGAGGTAGATGAAGGAAATATGCCCTAGAGGCAATAATAAAGTTGTTATTTATATTTCCTTATATCATGATAAATTTTTATTATTCATGCTAGAATTGTATTAACCGGAAACTTAGTACATGTGTGAATACATAGACAAACAGAGTGTCACTAGTATGCCTCTACTTGACTAGCTCATTGAATCAAAGATGGTTAAGTTTCCCAGCCATAGACATGAGTTTTCATTTGATTAACGGGGTCACATCATTAGAGAATGATGTGATTGACTTGACCCATTCCGTTAGCTTAGCACTTGATCGTTTAGTATGTTGCTATTGCTTTCTTCATGACTTATACATGTTCCTATGACTATGAGATTATGCAACTCCCGAATACCGGAGGAACACCTTGTGTGCTACCAAACGTCACAATGTAACTGGGTGATTATAAAGGTGCTCTACAGGTGTCTCCGATGGTGTTTGTTGAGTTGGCATAGATCGAGATTAGGATTTGTCACTCCAATTGTCGGAGAGGTATCTCTGGGCCCTCTCGGTAATGCACATCAGTATAAGCCTTGCAAGCAATGTGACTAATGAGATTAGTTGCGGGATGATGCATTACGGAACGAGTAAAGAGACTTGCCGGTAACGAGATTGAACTAGGTATTGAGATACCGACGATCGAATCTCGGGCAAGTAACATACCGATGACAAAGGGAACAGCGTATGTTGTTATGCGGTTTGACCGATAAAGATCTTCATAGAATATGTAGGAACCAATATGAGCATCCAGGTTCTGCTATTGGTTATTGACCGGAGATGAGTCTCGGTCATGTCTACATGGTTCTCGAACCCGTAGGGTCCGCACGCTTAACATTCTGTGACGATTTGTATTATGAGTTATGTGATTTGATGTACCGAAGGTTGTTCGGAGTCCCGGATGAGATCACGGACATGACGAGGAGTCTCGAAATGGTCGAGACGTAAAGATCGATATATTAGAAGGCTATATTCGGACATCGGAAAGGTTCTGAGTGATCCGGGTATTTTTCGGAGTACCGAAGAGTTGCGGGAATTCGCCGGGGGGGGGGTCAATGGGCCTTCATGGGCCTTAGTGGAAATAGAGGGCAGCAAGGAAGTGTGGGGTGCGCCCCCCCCCCCTAGGCCCAAACCGAATTGGTTTAGGGCTTTGGGGGCCGACCCCCTCTTTCCTTCTCCCCTCCTCCTCTTTCCTTCCCCTCCTAGTTGGACTAGGAAAAGGGGAACCTACTCCTAGTAGGAGTAGGATTCCCCCCTTGGGGCGCACCCTATGAGGCCGCCGGCCCCCTCCCCTTGCTCCTTTATATACGTGGCCAGGGGGCACCCCATAGACACACAAGTTGATCATTGATCCCTTAGCCGTGTGCGGTGCCCCCCTCCACCATAATCCACCTCGGTCATATCGTCGTAGTGCTTAGGCAAAGCCCTGCGCTGGTAACTTCATCATCACCGTCATCACGCCGTCGTGCTGACGAAGCTGTCCCTCGACACTTTGCTGGATCATGAGTTTGTGGGACGTCACCGAGCCGAACGTGTGCAGATCGCGGAGGTGTCGTACTTTCGGTGCTAGGATCGGTCGATCGTGAAGACGTACGACTACATCAACCGCGTTGTCATAACGCTTCCGCTTACGGTCTACGAGGGTATGTAGACAACACTCTCCCCTCTCGTTGCTATGCATCACCATGATCTTGCGTGTGCGTAGGATTTATTTTGAAATTACTACGTTCCCCAACAGTAGATCGATCAGCGCGTGGTGAAAAGGAGTTATAACGACCTAGCTAGTTATATGTATAGCGGGAGATCGGTCAGTGTACATCCATTTGTTAGAGGCAAATAAGGCCTAGCGAGACGGATAGACAAAGAGAATGGAGCTAGGAGGTGGTGCCAGAGGCCTACTAGCTAGATAGGGGAGGAGTGTGCGATTGTGAGATCGATGAAAAGAAGGGCGAGAGTTTACACGTGTGTGGGACCATATGAGAGACACGAGGCATGGACACAGAAAGGAGGAGATGGAAGGTGCGTGTGTATGTGGTAGGCAGACATCGCTGGAGAGGTTTATCGATCGGTGTGTGTCGGAAAGGAGTTGCGGAGACTGTGGGAGAACGACCTAAAGAAAAAAAGTGAATGTGCGCGATGGATAGAATGCTAAGGGAGGGGGAGGGCGTGTGCATGCACGAGAGAAAGTTAGTCCTAGATACAAAGGTTAGAGGATTGTGTGGGTGTAAGAGACTAACAAAGATCATAATTCGATATGAAAGTGGATTCACATATTTGAATAGGAGATCATAGTGTTATAAACATATGCATGCATGAATATAGCGGTGATACGCGCGGTGTGGTTTTGGACATGTTATACCATAATGTGATAATGTGTGGCGTTTGCGACTCACAGCTAAATATCGAACAATCTAAACCATACTATACATCAAGCAATCTCACATTTTATTTGAATTTGTGATAATGTGTGGCGTTTTCAGCTCACAGCTAAATATCAAACAATCTAAACCATACTATATATCAAACAATCTCTTTATTTGAATTTGTGATAAGGTGTGGCGTTTGCAACTCACATCTAAATACTTGTAGGCATAGGGGGTAGGGCACCATACATTATGTGATAAACACATTATACATATGAGACATGGTTTAGATTATAAAGATCTAGCTAGAGCTTGAAATGTATTGTGATTTGAAATCAACATAAAGTGGATTCAAAATATCAAGTTCGAGTTCATATAGTACACATAGTTCATATCTAACTCGACAATAATCATGTGGTGTGCTATGAAGATAATATACAAACGATGGTTTAACTTGACAATAATGATAATTGTAGATCTTATTAAAATAGATAAATGAATTCAAATGGTTTAACTTGACAACAACCATGATTGTAGATCTTATTCAAATAGAGAAACGAATTCAAATTTAGTTCATATTGAAGCGGTAGTATATACGTTGGAATGCACTCAAACGTTCATTTGAGTAGCAGGTTGCATGCATTATACACGTAGCGAAATATTTTAATTGAACATAACATGAATTCAAAGTTTTGAATGGCATTTGTAGTGCGAATTGATTTGGTACATTACACGGGACTAGACTCTCTTGTGTGGTGCGAACTGATTTCTTTTTGTTTTTTCGTCGAGGGAAGTGCGAATTGATTTGGTACAGTACACGTTAGGCTTGTCCGAAAATTTCAACCCGCGCCTTGTTGCCCCAAAATATTTAAGATATATCTTTGTCTTGTTGTGCTCCGAAAATTCCCTTCATCTCAACCCGCGCCTTGCTATCCCAAAATTATAACGCACGCGAGAACTCTCACCTCCTGCGAAATCCTGACACACGAATTGCCCGTGATACCACTGAACCGAAAGAACCGCCTAGCTCAAATCGGTGGGGGTACTTTCGTAACATACCCCACATTTCCGACAAGCGCGTCCCTAAGCCATGGTTCCCCCTCCCATCCCATCCGCCGACCCATTCGTACACCGAGGCCACAAAAACCCGTGAAGCCCCACACCCTCCTCCGTCCGCCACCCAGCCGGAGCCTCTTCCCCGATGACGTCGTCCACAGCAACACCTCGACGTCCCTCATCCACCGCACCGGATGAGGATCCGTTGTCGATCTTGTCATCCCACCAGTTCAGCCACCCCGTCCTCCACCTCCAAGGAGCTACCCCAACGTTCCCCATGTCTTTCGCGCCACCTCCATTCCCACACCGCCGTCTTCACCTGCACCACTTGAAGAGCAGCAGCATCACCGATTCCTCGGATGAAGCTGAGGCCTAATCGGCGCCACCAAAGAGGTTCTACACTAATCGCCGCATTTTCTTCTTCATTTGATCTCATGGTGCTGTCGGCGCTCGGTCCTGAGCCGACATGGCGCGGCTCCATCCACGGCAGCGTCACCGGCCACTTCCTCCACGGCGTCGCTCCCTCGGCGGCGACGTACACATCAGTAGGAGCTGCTGCTGCTTTGGCTCTCTCTCGCGCTGCTGCTCTGCTCTTGCTCTCCGTCCCCTGCCTGGCTTGCTCTTGCTCTCGCTCGCGCTGCTGCTCTCACTCTTGCTCTGGCTTGCGCTGCTGCTCTACTCTTGCGTGCGCTGCTGCTGCACGAGCAGCAGATCCTGCTCTCCCTCGAGCCCCTGCAGCTGGTACCCGAGATGCTGCTACACGACCAGTTGCCCCGGCTCTCGCACGTGCTGCTGCTCCGGGCGATGCTGCTGCTTTTCTGCCACTAGTGCATTCAGTTTCGATAGTAAAATTCAGTTTTGACAGCAAAATTCAGTTTTGACAGTTAAATTCATTTACGACAGTTAAATCCAGTTTCGACAGTTAAGTTCAGAGATGAGCGGATAATGTATTTTACATCTAGCACTTTATGGTTATGTATTTTACGTCATCTATTGGAGATGCTATTAGAATTCCACTCAGGTTAACATTGTCTCTCTTGTCCTACTTCAGCCTCGCCGTCGTACAACTCACCGGAGCTGCTCCAATGATGAAACCCTCCATCACAGCGGAGCAGTACCCCGGGCTCCATCTCCAGATGCCTAAGATCTTCTTACCCTCCTCCAATAGCCAAATCAGTTGGAGCATCCTCACCGACCAACCCAATCACGCTGAGATCTACATGGCTTCGCCAAAGAGGTTGTAGACTTGTTGCGTCGCTTTTTTACTCTACATGTTACATATATTGTCCACTGAGCACACATAGTGAGGTACCAGTCAACTTAGCTATCTGTGATGGACTCTCTTGAATGCCATCATTATTTATCTCTGCACGTTTGAGCTGTGCATTTGTAGATGAGCCTGGGAGTTGAACTAGTAGGGCAGTGGCCTGGGTCCAAAGTAGTAGAAGTAGCATAAAAACATTTTTTGAGTGTAGGCTTTTCCCTGCTCAAGCCTGCCTACTAGAATCGCCAGTGCTTGAAAGGAAAAGTGAAGGAAAAACATAGGAATTGGAAAGTTTCCTATGGTACTACTATTCATGCATTTGGTTCAAAGGAATGGAGCAAAGGAAAACTATAGGATTTGTTCCTTTAGTGTCTCCTTGAAAGAAAAATCGTAGTGTAACATCCCAAAATTCTAAATTTTGGAATGTTATAATAAACAGGTAGATTGGATTGATTGTTTGATTGATTGACTGAAAGTGAGTGAATTAAAAATCTTTTGAAAGTTAAATGAGAGGGAATAAAAGGACTTTCCCAAACTTTCATTTTTGCTTTTATGATCTCCGTGAATTCAAATTCTTTTCACCACAAAACCCTGGAGAGAAGATGACATGACTTCTTCCATTTATTTAAATGACAAGGGGTGTTGAAAATATTTGAATTTTATTTGGAAATATTTTCCAATTCAAAAACTTTAAGCAACTCAATGATTTTCATGAGAGAAGATAAAATGACTTCTTCAAAACATATGAAATATGAGTTGGAAGTTTAAAAGGATCTAATTTAAAGTCATTTTGGAAATTATTTTCAATTTGGAGTTATTTGGGTTTTATTCAAATTATTTTTCTCCAAAAACAAAATATATGGAAATTAGGGTAAAATGATTCCCTACATCAGAAAATTGGAGAGAAATAAATTTGAAATCATTTTGGTATTTTTAAAATGGTTTTTATTGGATTTTATTAAGGCAGTAGCACTGTTTGATTTATCTAATTTTTTCTATATTTTATTTGACACTAGAAAAATGATCATGTCGTATCAAATCTTTTTCTGAAAATTTCAGTATACTATATGTTTATATAATATTTTTATTTATTTCGTTTTATTATTTTTCTTTGTCTGGAAAAATGTTTTAAAAAAAAACTCTTCGAACAGTGCCAGGCCGATGCCCAGCACTGCTCTCTCTCCCCGTCGCCGACTGGGCCAGCCCAGCGCCCGAGCCAGGCCGCGCCCCGCCAGCCCAGCGCGCCCTCGCTCGTCCCCGAGCTCCCGCTCGGGAGTCCGCCGCCCGTACGCCGCCGCCGCCGACGTGCCCTAGGCGGACACGCCTCCCCACGCCCCCTCGCGCACGCCAAGCCACCGCCTCGCCTCCCCTTATAAGCACGGCCACCGCGGCCCTCTCTCCCCTCTCCTCCCGCATCTCGCCGCCGCCTCGTAGGGATTGCCGCCGCCGCCGAGTTTCCTCGCCGTCGCCCCGCACCTCCCCGACCACCGCAGCCACCACCCACCTCACCGCCGCGCCGCGCCGCCGTGCCCCGCCACCGCTGGAGCCACTTCGCCCCACCGCCGCCGGAGACACGACTCGCCGGAGCCGCCGCCGCCGTGGTAAACCCTAACCCGATCCGCCGCCGGTTTTTAACAAAAAAACCGTTGCCCTGGTCCGATCTGGTTTTCTCGGTTTTGTTTTAACAAAAACGGTTTAGTTTTTTAAAGTTCGATCTATTCAATGAGCGTTCTCTATTTAGAATTGGTTAGCGAGCGTTCGCTCGATAGTTTATTTTATTTTATTCAGGGACCTGTTAGTAGTTTTTTTTTCTTTTACAGATTAGTCCCTAGTCTTTAAACGACCACATCTTTTTACTCGTTTATCCAAATCCAACGAAAGCAACGCCCACTTCTTCGTTATGATCCCCTCTATCCAGTAAAACAACTTAAACATGTTTTTGAAAGTTTTAAAATTTGAATTCAAATAGATTTGTATTCAAACTTCTTTTGTTCATAACTTAAGTTCCGTAACTCCGTTTGAGTTGATTCTTTTTGCAAAGCGAAGCTCTTGACCTAAACTTTCTGATAAGGCCAAATCCATCTAATTTTGGTACTGTTAGAAATTGTTTTATGTTGCAAAAGTTATTTGCTTGGTTTTGATGTTTTCCGAACTGTCTTCTTCGTTCTTCCCGATCTTTTGAGTGATTGCTTATGTGTGGTTACTATTGCTTGCTCACGATAGATTGAATGGAGTGTGACGAGTAGAACTATCAAGAGTTATGAGTGCGAATCATCTTCATCAACATTGCAGGCAAGTTCACACTTTGATCATACTTTTCATTTCCCAGTTTTATTGCATTAGATCAATCCTCAAACAACTGCATGATTAGGATCTGATTAATATGTGGGTTTTGGGAAGTAGATGAGGTAGTACCTATCACCTGTTTTATTATCAAACCCTTGGGAGTTACTTCTACGTTGCTTATATTGCTATGCTATGCTTGTAGACGTGGATTGGGTTTGAGTGATATCCATGACAGATGTGAGATTGTTAATATATGGTTAAACTTAAGGTGGCAACTAAAACTCACATCTGGGTGGATTGAGGTACCTGGGTATTCCAGGATTGCCTGTTTTCTTTTGGACCGCCACCCAGGTTCAAAGGGATCATGAGATTATTCATGCTAGAAACTTCCGTGTGCAGCCACAAGCTATTATGGGCTCTAGCATAGTTGATTAAGTTGTGTGAACTCTTACAGTGGTAGACTAGCAGATGTAGGGGATGTAGGTGTATCGGTCTACCCATCGTAAGGTGCTAACGCTTCTGAAAGACTGTGTCTCGATCATCCATTTCTCAAACAACATGTAGTGCGAGAATCAAGCGGAGGCGATCGAGTCTTGTGGGGAAAAGTGCACAAACCTCTGCAGAGTGTACAATCTAATCATGGTTAGTCGTGTCCCCGGTTATGGACATCTTGAGTATCTAGTACTTGGATTATCATGTGAATCTCATCATGTTCCTTTAATTAATCCTGTTGGGTTAATGATGATACTTAATTGGGATTGAGATGCTGTCAACCATCTCAATGTTTCACAACCACCATGATAGTTAAATAAAATTTATTCCTTTGCAGTAGGGAAAAATTGGCTTTTCGCAAAAACATTATAACCATAGAGCTTTTCCACCAGCCATATTTGCATGTAGTGATAGCCTTTGTTCATCATTTCTCTATGGTGTGAATTTGCCAGCATATTCCATGTGCTGACCCGTTTTCGGGCTGCAACATTTCATGTTGCAGGATTCTTACGACGAGTAAGTGATACGTTAGGGTTACGATTTCTACACTCAACTTTGTCGTTGGTGTTGATGGGAATCCACAACCTTGTTACTTCCGCTATTTGGATTGAGGTAATAGTATTTACGTTACTTTATACATGTGATTTACCTCTGTTATAAATCCTCGAGTACTGTGTGTGTCAGCATACCGATCCAGGGATGACACTTAAGCACAGAGACTTGATCCATTCGGGTCGGGTCGCTACAAGATGGTATCAGAGCACATGTTGACTGTAGGACGTGACCCTAGAAACTGGCAAGCCCATAGGAAGGATTTTCCCTAAAACTTTCCTTTTCAAAAAGATCTTTTACCTCTCTCCTTTTCCGAGCTTATGCAAACATTCCCTTTAAGTGAGACCATACCCTTTTTCCTTTTGGACCACTCGAAGATTCGACGGATAAGACCACTTCAAGAAGTACAAGATATCGGACAACTAAGACCATTCGGAATGAAGAGGATTTTACCGTGCATTATGATAATGGAAACTACAACGGTTGAAGACTCCGAAGACTAGGAGAATTGGAGACTCTGAAGAATTCCCAGATTTTTATGACCTAGGAAGGCTACCCTTATGGAACTTGGCAGACTATGGAAGATGTCAATACCCGAGATCAAGTTGTATCGGAGAAAGACCGGAGCATGGAGAGTTAAAAACTCAAAGTTCTGTCAAGGAAAACCCTAAGGTAGGAGATATCAACTATGGAGAGATAGCTCATGGAAATGACAAGAGCAGAAACACGGCTATCCATGATGTTATCGCCCGCTTATGCTATTGTCACCGTGCCGAGTTAAGCATGCATATGCATGGAAGGATTGGATGGTAGAAGGCTGATGGAGCACCTATCAGCAAGTTGAAGTTTTAACTTTAGACCGGTGTATCACCAGGATCTGGAGTATTACATCAAGAAGTTAAGATGGACCTGCAGGAAATAGTATTTGATAAGGAAGCGTTTCATGAAGAACTCAGGACGCGGAAGCTGAAAGTAGCCAAGCTAGAGGAGCAAAACCTTGAGACATCAAAGGTTCGTTAGGAACTGAAGGACAATAGGATCATGGTTCATGTCAAGGATGTTGAAACCCAAAAGTTTGGAACGCAACTCCAGAAATATAAAGGACGTCACGAGAGACTTCGCGTCAACAGAGATGATCTGGCAAAAGAACTTGATAAAGACAAGCATGATCGGAAGAAGCCATCGGAGACATGAACAAGACTTCAAGAGTTTGGCGACTTTGAAGATTTTTGACCTCTAGAAGACCCAACCCCTGTTATATGCCTACGTTAGATGCGACGTTTGTGAGCTGTCATTTGTTTGATGTTTTTTCGACAGCCACGATAAAAATCTGTCTTTTCAAAAAAATTGTTTGTATTGTGTGCATCCCTCTCGATCTCTCTTATCCCACCCCAAAACCCTTGGACCCAATAGAGGATGAATGGAGATGAGCTTGTATTTTCTGGACCGATGAGTCAATTGGAGACGGACCGATGGATTCAGAACATGGAGGATCACATGAAGAATAACCCTATAGTCGGAAAGGATATGACCCGGCATGCTCTTCAATGTTTTGAAAGAGGTGCTGCTACTTGGTGGAGGATGTACCAAACCATCAATGGATGGCAAGGAGTAACCACTTGGAAAGAATTTAAGTGGACTCTACAAAGATCTTGTCTTGTGTCCCAGAAATTGAAGCCTTATGGAAAGGATATGAAGAAACCTTGTGCATACAAGCCTTGTGGAGAAATAGGACACAACCATAAGGAACACAAGGATGAATGCCCGAATTGTGAAGGAAGTCACCCAGTTGAAGAATGCCCAACTAGGCAGATCACTTGTTTCTTGTGTGAAGGGACTACCCACTACCCTGCTCAGTGTCACATCTAGCCCATGGTACAAAGGACCATCCAGCAGAAGAAAGAAGCAATGAAAAGAGCCCTCATGGAAATTTTAGAGGAATCTGTGATGAAGGAAGAGGTGGAGGACACACCCAAAGAAGAACCAATTAAACCCTGCACCAAGTCATGCTATTCATGTGGAGAAGAAGGACACATCTCCCAAAATTGTCTGAATGGGGATTTAGTAGAATTCCCGACAGAGGAAGTAGAGTATGACCCACAGGAAATAGAAGCCCTGATTGGAACGGAAAAGTCCAGGAAGAGAAGTAGATTGGATCCCAGGAACAACCCAATTTCTACAAAGAAAGACCTGAGTCATATCACATGTTTCAGGTGCAAAAATTCAGGACACTACTTCAATGATTGCCCAAAAGGGAAGATGAGGACCCCAGGAGGCTGTATAATCACAAGGAAACCTCGAGATATGTCAGAAGTAATATGTTTCCGTTGTGATGAAGCAGGGCACTTTGCTAGAGAATGCCCCAAGGAGACGGAGACTTGTGATAAATAGTTGAGTGCAACGAGAAAAATAGTAGTAGTAGTGTGGACATTTCTTTTATTAGTGAGGTGTCGGGTTGAGGCATGTAATGGAATGCAGGAGATTGTAATAATTTGACAATCAATAAATTTAGCATCATTGGTATTGATTTGGATTTTATGAGTTGTTACTCTATGAAGAAAGATTTTGACCATTTTCGAGGATATGAGAAATATGGTCTATGGAAGATTGTGCATTTTAAAGGTGGTAGTACCCTGTGAGGAAACTTGACCCTTGGAAAAAGGTAATGATATTCCACGAAGTGGATTTCGAACAAAATAAGTATGAGTTTTATCTCGATATGTTGGATACCCCAAGAATATGAGGGTATGGAGTATTATTGGATGTAAAGGAGGTAGTCTATGAAATTGGAGACAGAGCATGTCTTCGTGTGTTCCCTCTACGAGGAGTTAAACGGTTTGGAGTTAAGGGAAAGTTAGCCCCGAGATTTGTAGGACCATACCGAGTTTTGGAGCATATGGGAGAAGTGACCAACAAGCTGGAGTCACCCGAAGGACTGCCAGGAGTTCATGATGTGTTTCACGTTTCCCAGTTGAAGAAGTGCCATGCAGAGATGGCCAATATTCCCCTGTAAGGACGCTTGACCCTGGAAAGGATAATGATGTTCCACGAAGTGGAGTATGTACTTCATAAGTATAAGTTTTTTTTATCTCGGTATGTGGGATATCCCCCGAGGATGAAGAGATGAATTACTATTGGATATAAAGGAGGTATGATGTTGGAAATATGGATCAATGGAAATTCCATAATGAGTCTGAGTAATCATGTCCTAGTTTGGTGCCAATAGAAGGAAGGAAGACAGTACAATTGGATGGATTTAAGAATGCTAGGAAGTTGGATGTTGGATTACGGACCAGTTTCCCCGATGATGAGTTCAAGGTTTACCAGTGATGAGATGGGCCATAACCCACAGGCCCCAGGACCTGCCAAGAAGCAAGTACATTCTTGCTGAAGGAAAAACCCTGGAAGAAGTTACAATTTTATCAGCAGACGGTTTTATAGGAGTAACGCAAAACCTGAGAGTTGTGAAGAAACGATAGATGTTTGTTTGGCTTGCAGAATCAATGGATTTTTCCGAACTTGGTTCGTCGACAAGAGAAATTCTGCAATGCTTGTGAGGATGATCGAGTGTTAGAATGCGAGATTCGCTAAACCATGTACAAGGTAATGATTTGGGTGCGGGATGGATTGATCACCATACCGACTTACTCTTATTGTTCACCTTGCTATACGGGATGGTAAATCTGAGTGACTTGCCTATAGTGGAGAGACGACGATCAAAACCTTGTTTGAACCTTAGAATGGTATAAGTATTTTTCCCTTGTACAAGCCTATTGTTGCCAACCGTAGGTTATACGGTGAGGATCAGCCCAGACCCATTTCCTGCAGGAGAAACCATAAATTGTTGACCACCAGGAGATATCGATAGTTGTTTAGTATTGGCGCCATACCCGTCAGCTATGAAGACCCAGTCTCAAAAGAACCTTACCAAGATGAAAGGACAGAAGTATTGAGGAAAAGGTTATGCCCCTACCGGAAGAGCCCAGAGAAGGAATTTTCCCGAGAAATTGAGAAGACCAACACTGTCAACAATAAGGATGGAGTATATGAGTTTTGGTGGAACCGTAACAATGTTTCTAAGGGTGGTAGCACCCGAGACCCCGGTGATGATCGATGGATTTTGAGAAGACCCCAAACCTAACCTATTTCTTTCTAGCCTCTCCAAATCTCGAGGACGAGATTCATTTTAAGGGTGGTAGGTTTGTAACATCCCAAAATTCTAAATTTTGGATGTTATAATAAACAGATAGATTGGATTGATTGTTTGATTGATTGACTGAAACTGAGTGAATTCGAAATCTTTTGAAAGTTAAATGAGAGGGAATAAAAGGACTTTCCCAAACTTTCATTTTTGCTTTTATGATCTCCGTGAATTCAAATTCTTTTCACCACAAAACCCTGGAGAGAAGATGACATGACTTCTTCCATTTATTTAAATGACAAGGGGTGTTGAAAATATTTGAATTTTATTTGGAAATATTTTCTAATTCAAAAACTTTAAGCAACTCAATGATTTTCTTGAGAGAAGATAAAATGTCTTCTTCAAAACATATGAAATATGAGTTGGAAGTTTAAAAGGATCTAATTTAAAGTCATTTTGGAAATTATTTTCAATTTGGAGTTATTTGGGTTTTATTCAAATTATTTTTCTCCAAAAATAAAATATATGGAAATTAGGGTAAAATGATTCCCTACATCAGAAAATTGGAGAGAAATAAATTTGAAATCATTTTGGTATTTTTAAAATGATTTTTATTGGATTTTATTAAGGCAGTAGCACTGTTTGATTTATCTGATTTTTTCTATATTTTATTTGACGCTAGAAAAATGATCATCTCGTATAAAATCTTTTTCTGAAAATTTCGGTATACTATATGCCTATATAATATTTTTATTTATTTCGTTTTATTATTTTTCTTTGTCTGGAAAAATGTTTTAAAAAAAACTCTTCGAACAGTGCCAGACCGATGCCCAGCACTGCTCTCTCTCCCCGTCGCCGACTGGGCCAGCCTAGCGCCCGAGCCAGGCCGCGGCCCGCCAGCCCAGCGCGCCCTCGCTCGTCCCCGAGCTCCCGCTCGGGAGTCCGCCGCCTGTACGCCGCCGCCGCCGACGTGCCCGAGGCGGACACGCCTCCCCACGCCCCCCTCGCGCACGCCAAGCCACCGCCTCGCCTCCCCTTATAAGCCCGGCCACCGCGGCCCTCCCCTCTCCTCCCACATCTCGCCGCCGCCTCGCAGGGATTGCCGCCGCCGCCGAGTTTCCTCGCCGTCGCCCCGCACCTCCCCGACCACCGCAGCCACCACCCACCTCACCGCCGCGCCGCGGCGCCCTCCCCAGCTACTCCGCCGCCGCCGCCGTGCCCCGCCACCGCTGGAGCCACTTCGCCCCACCACCGCCGGAGACATGACTCGCCGGAGCCGCCGCCGCAGTGGTAAACCCTAACCCGATCCGGCGCCGGTTTTTAACAAAAAAACCGTTGCCCCGGTCCAATCTGGTTTTCTCGGTTTTCTTTTAAAAAAAATGGTTTAGTTTTTTTAAGTTTGATCTATTCAATGAGCGTTCTCTGTTTAGAACTGGTTAGCGAGCGTTCGCTCGATAGTTTATTTTATTTTATTCAGGGACCTGTTAGTAGTTTTTTCTTTTACAGATTAGTCCCTAGTCTTTAAACGACCACATCTTTTTACTCGTTTATCCAAATCCAACGAAACCAACGCCCACTTCTTCGTTATGATCCCCTCTATCCAGTAAAACAACTTAAACATGTTTTTGAAAGTTTTAAAATTTGAATTCAAACAGATTTGTATTCAAACTTATTTTGTTCATAACTTAAGTTCCGTAACTCCGTTTGAGTTGATTCTTTTTGCAAAGCGAAGCTCTTGACCTAAACTTTCTGATAAGGCCAAATCCATCTAATTTTGGTACTGTTAGAAATTGTTTTATGTTGCAAAAGTTATTTGCTTGGTTTTGATGTTTTCCGAACTGTCTTCTTCGTTCTTCCCGATCTTTTGAGTGATTGCTTATGTGTGGTTACTATTGCTTGCTCACGATAGATTGAACAGAGTGTGACGAGTAGAACTATCAAGAGTTATGAGAGCAAATCATCTTCATCAACATTGCAGGCAAGTTCACACTTTGATCATACTTTTCATTTCCCAGTTTTATTGCATTAGATCAATCCTCAAACAACTGCATGATTAGGATCTGATTAATATGTGGGTTTTGGGAAGTAGATGAGGTAGTACCTATCACCTGTTTTATTATCAAACCCTTGGGAGTTACTTCTACATTGCTTATATTGCTATGCTATGCTTGTAGACGTGGATTGGGTTTGAGTGATATCCATGACAGATGTGAGATTGTTAATATATGGTTAAACTTAAGGTGGCAACTAAAACTCACATCTGGGTGGATTGAGGTACCTGGGTATTCCAGGATTGCCTGTTTTCTTTTGGACCGCCACCCAGGTTCAAAGAGATCATGAGATTATTCATGCTAGAAACTTCCGTGTGCAGCCACAAGCTATTATGGGCTCTAGCATAGTTGATTAAGTTGTGTGAACTCTTACAGTGGTAGACTAGCAGATGTAGGGGATGTAGGTGTATCGGTCTACCCATCGTAAGGTGCTAACGCTTCTGAAAGACTGTCTCGGTCATCCGTTTCTCAAACAACATGTAGTGCGAGAATCAAGCGGAGGCGATCGAGTCTTGTGGGGAAAAGTGCACAAACCTCTGCAGAGTGTACAATCTAATCATGGTTAGCCGTGTCCCCGGTTATGGACATCTTGAGTATCTAGTACTTGGATTATCATGTGAATCTCATCATGTTCCTTTAATTAATCCTGTTGGCTTAATGATGATACTTAATTGGGATTGAGATGCTGTCAACCATCTCAATGTTTCACAACCACCATGATAGTTAAATAAAATTTATTCCTTTGCAGTAGGGAAAAATTGGCTTTTCACAAAAACATTATAACCATAGAGCTTTTCCACCAGCCATATTTGCATGTAGTGATAGCCTTTGTTCATCATTTCTCTATGGTGTGAATTTGCCAGCATATTCCATGTGCTGACCCGTTTTCGGGCTGCAACATTTCATGTTGCAGGATTCTTACGGCGAGTAAGTGATACGTTAGGGTTACGATTTCTACACTCAACTTTGCCGTTGGTGTTGATGGGAATCCACAACCTTGTTACTTCCGCTATTTGGATTGAGGTAATAGTATTTACGTTACTTTATACATGTGATTTACCTCTGTTGTAAATCCTCGAGTACTGTGTGTGTCAGCATACCGATCCAGGGATGACATTTGATCACAGAGACTTGATCCATTCGGGTCGGGTCGCTACACGTAGGAATTTTAATATCCACTTGTCTTCATTTTCAAATTCCTATTCATGAAGCACAAGACTAAGAGATAGTAGCATAATAGCATTATAACCATACATATTATTTTGGTTTGACTTAATCTCACCATACTTATTTGCATCATGTGATCTTCCAATTCTTGTGAACCAAACACCCAGATTGGCAGAAATCATGTGTTTTTTAATTCTCCATTTTGCACGTGCATTCCTATCTTATTATTGTGTATTTCCTATCCCTGCGTTGTTAGAATCCTCCAATTCAAACGAGCCCTTACAGAATTACTTCTCTTACAGATAGTTGTCAAAGAAAACCTTGTGTGGTTTGTCCCGCTCCTGCTGCGCCGGCGTCCACCCTAGCTCAACTGCTCCAATGACAGAAGGGTCCACCATAGCAGGGATCCGGCCTCCGGACTGTCTTTCGCCACCTCAGATCTTCTTCCCCGCCACCGGCAGCCACGACAACTACATTACCATCATCAACCGAGTAGATGACCTCAAGGACTACACGGGTCCGCAAGAGAGGTCGCACTCTTTCGTTTCTGCTTACGTTATGCATCGCTTAATATTACATGCTACTTTATCGTCCCGTTCACCGATTAGACTCTGAGTCAGCTCCAAACTAATGCTCAAACTTGAGTTTTTAAAAGGTTTTGGGGTACATATCAGGGCCGCAATCAATAGTATCTATCTACTATCTGGTTAATCTCTGGTCTCTACTATGAGTTTCATGTTGGGTGGGAAACAAACAGTAAAGAAGCCATTATTTGTATTTTTTAACTGAAGCCATTATTTGCCTGCTATCATTGGTTTTGGGTCTATCAACAAGTTGCTACCATCACTCTGGATTTCCGCATGCACTCCTTACATAATCTCACTATGTTTTATTCCTATGCATGTCAGTTATTGTACACAATGGAACTGAACATGTAGAGCAAAAGAGACGAGCCTTGCGTGGCAATAAAATTTCATGCATTTATCGCTCCATGGTGGGCGCAAAGGCAGCCCCCTCCACCCATTTCGGATTGTAATCAAGAGGAAGATAACTGTTCTGAGGGGGATTCAGAAGGAGAAGACCACTCCTATTTACCCCCTGAGGTCTTCGCTCTAACTTGGCATGCTGATGTTGGTAATATCATGCATATGGTGCCTTGCATTGCTTACTTTATACATCAAATATGTCATCTGCTTAGTTTAGACATGCTTTGTGTGAATGCCATCTGTTTAGTTTCTTTATAGTATATGTGAATTATGCAACACATCTTCTTTAGCCAGGCATCATATATGTGAATTTTGCGATGCCATCCTGCTTAGCCAGTCATCTTATATGTGAATTATATCATGCCATCCTTTTTTCGTTACATCAACAATGTTAGTACATTCAACTACTCTTCGTGTGCATCAGCCATTTGACATGGTGATGGAAAATTCTTGAGTGAAAACAAGGTCTTCAGGGCAGACTATGCTATCTAACGAAGCGCATATCTCGCTGGTTACGGATAGCTCCTCAGAGGAGGATTCAGAGACAGATGACCAGTCCTATCCCCCCCCCCCGAGGTGTATGCTCTAACTTGGCAGGGTTATGTTGCTCATATTGTGTGTATGGTGTCTTGCATTGCTATGTCATTTGCTTAGTTTAGACATGCTTTGTGTGAATGCCACCTGTTTAGTGTCTAATTACCATATATGTGAATTATGCAATGCCATCTTGTTGCAAGACATTATATATGCAAATTATGGAATGCTATCTCATTGTAAGGCATTATATATGTGAATTATGCAATGCCATGTTGTTTAGCCAATCATCATATATGTGAATTATATCATGCTATCCTTTTTTTGTATTACGTGTTCCATTTGTCGACAACGTTTGTATATTCAACTACTCTTCCTGTGCATCAGCCATTTGAAGCGGTGATGGAAGTATCTGGAGTGAAAACAAGGTATTCAGAGCAGACAATGCTACCTACTGAAGCAGACATCTTGTTTGTTATAGATAGCTCCTCAGAGGAGGATTCAGAGACAGATGACCAGTCCTATTTCCCCCCTGGGGTGTATGCTCAAACTTGGCAGGGTTATATTACTCATGTCATGCATGTTGTCTTGCATTGCTTAGTTTTTACATCATATATGCGATTGTCATATGCTTACTTGCTTAGTATATAAATCATATATTTGAATTATATCATGCCATCATGTTTACATAGACAGCATCTATCTGAATTATGGCATGCCAACCCATTTAATACATCATATAGTTATATCATCTCATCCTGTTTAGTGTTTACAGTCACCATACTTTGAATTATGTCATTCTATCCGTGAATTATATCATGCTATCATGTTTCCATAGGCGGCATGTATGTGAATTATGGCATGCAAACCTATTTAATAAATACATTATATAGTTATATCATGTTAGCCTGTTTACATAGTCATCATATTTTGAACTATGTCTTTCCATCCTTTTTAGTTAGCCATCATATATGTGAAATTGTGTCATGCTATCCTGTTTGGTTAGACAACATAAATGTGAATTATTTCATACCCTCTTTTATTCCCCACTATCCATTGCACCTGTCTATATACAATGTCTATACATTCAGTTACTTTTCTTGTTTATCAGCCATTTGAATTGGAGAGGGTGATGGAAGTATCTAAGGGGGTAACAACACGGTCTTCAAAAAAGATAGTGCTACCAGTCGGTGCAGACAGAACCACGGTTGTACTTGCCCAAGAACCAGCCCCACCACACATAACCCAGACTCTCGCAGATTGTACCCCTACCTAGTTGGACAGAGAACCAGCTACACCCCTTCTCACCCCAACCCCAGCAGATAGTAACTCAGTTCCAGTTGACACAACACTGTCTCCACCACAGAGTACCCAAACACAAGCAGTTAGTAAGGGAACTGCAGTGCCCAAAGCACGAGGACCACCACTCTGAATCCCAACTCAATGCTTAAAGCAGAAGAAGAATTGTTCTCAGGTCAGGTTCTGTAGCTATGGTTCATACTCCTTTGCTCTTGCATCACTGTATTCACTCATACCAACTATTTTCAAATTTGAAGGATGGAATTGAAACTCCAATGGCGCAACAGGTATGTTTTAAACCTGTTTCTTTAACTGGTTTGCTGTTGTAACTTGCTCTATGTTGATTTCAGTTTCAATTGAATAAATAGTTATGTTCTCATGTCATGCACATTACAAGTGTTGTTATTGCTCTGTAGTTTCCCACACTTATATTTTGTCTATTATGCTTTGTCTTAAAAAGATATTATTTGAACGGTGTCTATATCTTGATTTGGCAACAAAAACTAGAATGATATAGACCAGGGTACATAGATATATGTTTGTTTCATGCTGTTATCCTGTCCACTTTACTACTGAACTGATTTACCGAAATGAGTTTCATATACAACATGGTAAACCTGTGACGTGTCTGCTTGTTTCTCTTTTAGAATGCGGACAAAATATTGGAGAAGAGTACCCCGTTATGCAATGGTAACAAAAGTAATGCAGATAAGGTTCAAGATAGCAAGACATCCCTGTTGGTATCCAAGAAAGCTGATAAAAACTATCTTGACGACAGTGAGACAAACCCAGAGTCCTGTCCTGATGTAGTGTTCGTGTTACTGGCCACTACTACTAGCACAAGCTCTTCGAACTCGCTGCCTGAATCAGTTCGTCTTCTTGAGTCTCAACTTCAAGTTGAAAGACATCGATCAAATGTGCTGCGACAGCAAGTGCTGGAGGATTTAAGCGCCAAACAAGAGAAAGTTAATAAGCTTGCTAACCATCTTGCCAGCATTATGGGTACCTAGGATATTGTTTCTTGAGCTCTTCTGAAGTGGTTTCAGTTCTGGACTTGTTTTGCTGCGGCGTTTATTTGCACTGGTCGCCAACTTTGACAACCAGTGTATGTGATATGCTGCTTTGTTCCCTATATTTGCACTGGTGGCGAACTTTGATGCCCAGTGGATGTAATATGTGTAATAGCCGTGATAGCCTAGCGTAAGTTGCTTGCTTATTTATTTCCTTGTTGTCTTGTTTATTTGTTTGCTTGTAGTCAGTGCAGTTCTTTTTCCGCGGTTTGCTAGTGGCCGCAATAACCTAATTTTTCAAACTAGGCCACAATAACCATGGGCTACATATTTACTGTAGTGATCATGGGCCTCCTACGGGCCATAGAAACAATGGGCCTTCTACGAGCTGTAGAAACAATGGGCCTTCTATGCGCCGTAGAAACAATGGGCCTTCTACGGGCCGTATGATCGATTGGCCAAACATGGGCCAATAACAGACCGCATTATGGGATGTAAACGGGCTAGAGTTGGAATCGTCCGTTCATGAGCTGACCATAATGGGCTGTCGTTAATCGGCCGTATTTGATGATGCTATGAAAATGGCCCAACGGATTAACGGGCCACAAACAGGCCGACTGTAACCACGGGCTGAATTTGGCCCACAAGCAGAAAAGGCCAGTAACGGGCCGTAAGTAACCGAATGCTGGAAATGAGCCCAAGAATAAATGGGCCCTGAGAAGGCCGAAAGATAACACGGGTTGGAAACAGCCCAATGCAATAAGTTAATGGGTATAAAGCGGTACACTGTTCATTATGGGTGATAGGATCGATATAGTTGACTAGAGGGGGTGAATAGGCAACTAACAATTTTTAGCTTTTCTTTACCAATTTAAACTTTGCATCAAAGTAGGTTGTCTAGATATGCAACTAGGTGAGCAACCTATATGATGCAACAACAATAAGCACACACGCAAGCAAGAGATAAAGCACAAATAAGCTTGCACAAGTAAAGGCACGAGATAACCAAGAGTGGAGCCGGTGAAGACGAGGATGTGTTACCGAAGTTCCTTCCCTTTGAGAGGAAGTACGTCTCCGTTGGAGCGGTGTGGAGGCACAATGCTCCCCAAGAAGCCACTAGGGCCACCGTATTCTCCTCACGCCCTCACACAATGCGAGATGCCGTGATTCCACTATTGGTGCCCTTGGAGGCGGCGACCGAACCTTTACAAACAAGGTTGGGGCAATCTCCACAACTTAATTGGAGGCTCCCAACGATACCACGAAGCTTCACCACAATGGACTATGGCTCCGCGGTGACCTCAACCGTCTAGGGTGCTCAAACACCCAAGAGTAACAAGATCCACAAGGGATTAGTGGGGGGATTCAAATTTCTCTTGGTGGAAGTGTAGATCGGGGCCTTCTCAACCAATCCCTAGAGAATCAACAAGTTTGATTGGCTAGGGAAGGAGATCGGGCGAAAATGGAGCTTGGAGCAACAATGGAGCTTGGAGGTGGAAGAGGTGGTCAACTAGAGGAGGAAGACACCCCTTATATAGTGGAAGAACAAATCCAACCGTTATCCACCAACTCAGCCTGCGCAACGCGGTACTACCGTACCTGAGGCGCGGTACTACCGCAGGGCACGCGGTACTACCGCAGGGCCCCGCGGTACTACCGCCCACGCAGCAGAGACCAGAACAGCCTAAAATGCACTAAAGCAGAGGGCGGTAGTACTGCTGGCGCGGTACTACCGCTCCCCCTTGCGGTACTACCGCAAGGCAGGGGCTGTCCAGAGATGGGAAGGCACGGATATAAAAAATTACATCCGTGGCTACTTCCGCAGAGTTGGAGTCGATGCAAAAACCCGACGCGGTAGTACCGTAAGCCAGCAGCGGTACTACCGCGCGAGGCGCGGATGTAAAAAATTACATCCGCCCCTTACTGCCGCGTACTTGCGGAACTAAGTCAGATACCACGGTACTACCGCTTACTAGAAGCGGTACTACCGTGGGCCCTTGCGGTACTACCGCACCAGCGGGCGGTACTACCGCAAGGTCCTGCGGTACTACCGCTCTAAGGAGCAGTACTACCGCACGCCCTAGTTCAGCAAGCAAGAGCAATATTTGCATAGACAAGGAAAACATAGGATACTCCAAAGGCTAGAGGAAAGGAGGTGCAAAGGAAGATGTGTACGTGATGAATCCACCCAACCTTTCCAACGCGGACCCCCTCTTAATAGTACGGCTTCCCTACGACTCAATACCACCGAAAAGAAACGAAGAGAAACGCCGTCTTCCATAGCCTTCGAGGGGAACCAAATCATCTTGTGCCTAGTCAATATATCTGAAATATTCGATGCACATGATTAGTCCGCAAAAGCATTGTCATCAATCACCAAAACCAACTAAGGGATAAAAATGCCCTTACAATCTCCCCCTTTTTGGTGGATTGATGACAACACGGGATTTGCACGAGGGTATAACGCAAAGAGCAAGGGCAAACCCCAAGTCTCTAAAATATAGACGGGCTCCCCCTAGATGTGTGCTATCTCGATGAGTGCTTTGGACTGCACGGCACACATACTAGGATCAACACTCCCCCTATATTTTATAGACATGGCAAATCTTGCAATAAGGCTAAAGCTAAGCAAGATAGACAGGAGCATAATGTAATAAGCACAAGATAGAATAAGCTCACTACGGTACGATAGAGTGCATATGTCTTACACCATATGATAGAAGGTCTCACGAGCACAAACCAAAGCAAACCAAAGCAAACGAAATAAACGAAGTTCAACTGACCCAAACACGACACAACTCGCAAATCCTACACTCTCTCCCCCTTTGGCATCGAGACGCCAAAAAGGCAGAGAGGACACCTACAGCAATAGTGGTGGCTCAAGCGGAGTAGTCACTTGCACGCTCCCCGTCAGACTCTGCAGCTGGGACGGACTCCTCCTCAGACTCGGTCCACCGATAACCCTGCTTGTGCATCCATTCTGCCTCTGGGGTGATGTGCACCTCTGACCCGCTAGATATGTTCTCGCCAAAGGTCCTGAAAATCCGCTTGTCGCGGCGGCGAGTCTCCTTGGAAGCCACATGGGTCTGGTACTGCCCCTTTGCCTGCATACAGAACAAAACCTTCATCTTGTTCTTCAGTCGCTTAGCCCAAGAAGGCTCAGAGGTGGGAGGGATGTAACCCTCAGAGCTGTCCTCGTCTGCTGCCTCCTCCTCATCTTCATTTGCATCCACGTCCATGGCAGCCGCAGTATCAGCACGAGAGGTAGTGTTGGCCCACTGAGGCTTGATACGGAGGTTGATGGGCTCATGCCGGATCCAACCAGGGGCCTCAAACTCATCCTGAGGGTAGACCCGCTCCCAAGTAGCCGAGATCAACTGAAACAGATAAGGTCCATAGATGGGGACCTTGCGGTTGTAGACCGCAAACCGAAGCTCATGCCACATGATATGTGAGACATCAAGTGGTAGTGTCTGAGAGTTGCGAGCATCTTCACACAGGAGCATCATATCCACAAGATAGGCATGCACCTTGTCCTTGTCCCCAATGCGTGGGAAGAGAGTGTTGCGGAAGATCCGGTGCATGATGTCAAGAAAGGAGTTGAGTACCCAAGATGACTTGCCATTGGAGAGCTTCTTCTCCACATAGAAGGGCATAAGCTTGTTCTTGTTGGCAGACTCGGGATTGGCATGAGGGCGAACACCTTGGGGTGTGGCGAGCCCCTCATCCGGAACCCCAAGCAAAGTCATGAATTCCTTCCAAGTAGCAGTCAGCTGCCGACCATTGGTCATCCAAGTCATGGTCCTTTCCTCATTGGGATGAAAATGCACTGAGGCAAAGAACTGAGCAAGGATCTCAGGATCATAGTCTTTGTGGAATGAGATGATATGCTCAATGCCAAATTGCTCCACTAGGTCTAAAGCCTCACCAAAGTATTCCCGGTGCGCCTCTTTTCGCATGTGATGCATGTTGATCCACTTCACCTCCACATAGGTGTTTTGCTTGGCCTTGATGACATCCAGATAAATGAGATTCTGCTGCTTGGTCCAGAATAGCTCATTCCCTCGAAAGTTGGCACGAGGGTTTCCATATGGATTGATCTTCCTCCGAGAGATGAACTCAGCAAGCGGTATCTCATCCATACCCATGGCGGGTTCCTTCTCTTTGGTGGCGGTGGTCTTGGTTCTGCGTTGGGGGGCATTGGAGCCCTCTGCTGCCTCTGTGTTGCGCATACGCTTGGATCCCGTGTCACGGCTTGGATTGGAGCGGCGAGCCGGAGCACCTGAGCCACCACCTAAAACACACACCACAAAACAAACACGCACGAAACGCGAGAAGGATCAATGCAAAGACCACAGCAAAGCAGGTGAAACAAGTAGACATGGCACGTGAGAAGTGCCACAAGAGGGATTTGAGACAACGGTAGTATCGTGTGTTGCGCCACGTGCGGTAGTACAGCTCCAAGGAGCGGTAGTACCGTAGACGCGGTAGTACCGCACCAGTAGGGCGGTAGTACCGGACCTGCGGTAGTACCGCACCTAAAGAGCGGTAGTACCGCACGATTGCAGATCTGAAACGGCCACGGAGATCTGAGCACAACCGTGTCAACACGCGGTACTACGGTCGATCAAATCCATCACGGGACAACTATAGCAAGTACCATCACTACACAAAACTACTCTCCTACGTCCTACTCTTGCATAGATTTGGCCTAAAATCTCAAGAACAACTTGCATCTCCCCAAAACCTAAAAGCAACAAGACGAACAAGAAAAAGGGAGGGATTGGGGAGAAACCTTGTTCCATGGCAAGAGGGAGTGGTGGGGAACGATCCCACCGGTCGGAATCCGAGGAGAGCGGCCGGAGACGGAGATCCGGCGAGGACCTCCGGCGCCGTTCTTGAGCGAGAGAGAGAGAGAGACGGAGTGGGGAGAGAGACGAATGGGTATGGGGGAGTTAGAACTCCCCCTGCCCGTGTTTAACCCCCACGCGCCCTCGACCGCACGGTAGTACCGCACGTCATCGCGGTACTACCGCCCCGGGCGGAAGTACCGCACCGTGACTTTAGTACCGCTCCCCCAGGCGGCAGTAAAAAATTACTGCCGCGCTGGGTGCGGAAGTACCGTGCGCTCCTCACGCGGTAGTACCGCACGTCATTGCGGTAGTACCGCCCGGGCGGAAGTACCGCACCGAGGCCGTAGTACCGCTCCCCCAGGCGGCAGTAAAAAATTACTGCCGCGCTGGGTGCGGAAGTACCGCGCCCCCCCTTGCGGTAGTACCGTGGCAGGCCGCGGTAGTACCGTGAGCTCAAGAAAAGACAGTTTCAACCAAAAGAGAGAACACCGAAGCACGGAACCTTCAAGCGAGAGACCACACCAAAGAGCTAACACACTGGACACCATAAGCACAAGCTCGGCACGAAGGAAGAGAGGCAAGAGACAACACAGACCAAAAACGAGACACAAACTCTCCAAGGAGAGGGCGGTGGCCGGAGCCACCTATGTTTGAGTCAATTGGTATGGCACCGCGAAGAATTATCCTTGGGCCCATGACCAAAACTCGTCTTTGAAGCACAAGTACCATCAAAAATGGCTAATGTGAAAGAGTTGATCACTTTATGCATAATGGGGGGAGGGAGAGTTCATTGAGAGAACAACACTCCCCCTATGTCCATGCCTACACCTAGATTAGACAACAAGTTGAGTGTGGTGGGGTGTGCAAGGGTTCAAGCAACATTGCTCGAATCAATGATATTTAGCTCATGCCTTAACTCGCGAAATCTTGCTTCATCCAAAGGCTTCGTGAAAATATCTGCAAGGTTATCATGGGTGTTGACGTAGTTGAGCTCGATCTCCCCTCGCCTAATGTGATCTCGGATGAAGTGATACCGAATCTCAATATGCTTCGTCTTGAAGTGTTGCACGGGGTTGAGAGAAATCTTGATGGCACTTTCATTATCACACCAAAGAGGCACTTTGTCACAAATGACACCGTAATCCTTTAAAGTTTGCCTCATCCATAAGAGTTGTGCACAACAACTGCCGGCCGCCACATACTCCGCTTCGGTGGACGAGAGAGACACACAACTTTGCTTTTTAGAAGACCAACTTACCAAAGAGCAACCAAGGAATTGGCACCCTCCGGAAGTGGACTTCCTATCCACTTTGTCTCCCGCCCAATCGGAGTCCGAATACCCTACAAGCTTGAAGTTTGCTCCTCTTGGGTACCATAAGCCAAAGTTTGGGGTATGAGCCAAATATCGAAAGATTCGCTTGACCGCCACAAAGTGGCTTTCCTTAGGTGCGGCTTGAAACCGTGCACAAATTCCCACACTCAACATGATATCCGGTCTAGATGCACAAAGGTAAAGCAAGGAACCAATCATGGAGCGATATACCTTTTGATCCACCGCTTTACCATTGGGATCGATGTCAAGTTGGCACTTGGTGGGCATTGGAGTGGACGCCGGCTTGACATCACTTAGCTTGAATCTCTTGAGCATGTCTTGAGTGTATTTGGCTTGGTTGATGAAGGTTCCTTCTCTTCTTTGCTTTACTTCGAAACCGAGAAAGAACTTCAACTCTCCCATGGAAGACATCTTGAACTTTGAGGTCATGAGTGCGGCAAATTCCTCATTGAAAGCTTTGTTAGGGGAACCAAAGATAATGTCATCAACATATAGTTGGCACACAAACAACTCCCCTTTGACCTTCTTAGTAAAAAGAGTGGGGTCGATTAGCCCAACTTCAAACCCACGATCTTGTAACAACTCGGTAAGGTGGTCATACCACGCACGTGGGGCTTGTTTAAGGCCATAGAGTGCCTTATCGAGTTGATACACATGATCGGGAAAGTAGGGATCCTCGAACCCGGGGGGTTGTTTGACATAAACCAACTCATTAATAGGACCATTAAGAAAAGCACTCTTCACATCCATTTGTTGCAACTTAAAGTTGTGATGAGAAGCATAAGCAATCAACAAACGAATAGATTCAAGGCGAGCAACGGGAGCAAAGGTTTCACCGTAGTCGATACCCTCGACTTGGGAGTAGCCTTGTGCCACCAATCGTGCCTTGTTGCGGATGATGGTCCCATGAGCATCTTGCTTGTTCTTGAATATCCACTTGGTTCCAATGACATTGTGGTTCCCCGTTGGCCTTGGCACTAATCTCCACACCTTGTTGTACTCGAAGTTGTTGAGTTCTTCATGCATGGCATTAAGCCAATCCGGATCTTCGAGTGCTTCATATACCTTTTGGGGTTCAACACAAGAGACAAACGCGTGATGTTCACAATAGTTTGCCAATTGTCTACGAGTGCTTACCCCCTTTTGAATGCTTCCAAGCACATTCTTCATGAGATGACCCTTGGTGGAGAGCTTGGATGCAATCTTGGCGGCACGACGCTCCAATTCCTCCTCGGTGGTGAGTTGAGGAGCGGTCACTTGATCATCTTGAGCGCCGTCTTGAGCTTGTTCTTGATCTTGAACTTGCTCGGAGGAGAGAACTTGACCTTGGGCATCACTTGGTGTGTCAGCACCGTCTTGAGCATGATCTTGCCCTTGGTCTTGTTCATGAGGTTGAGGGCCTTCACTTTGTTCTTCGGAAGCGTGTGGGCCTTGGGTTGGTGATGGCTCCACTTGAGTGGAGCATTGTCCTTCTCCTTCGGCCACAAGGGGTTCCTCAATGGGTAGGATAAAACCAACACCCATTCTTCTTATGGCTTGAGGAGGAATTTCATCACCTACATCACAAGTGCCACTTTGCTCCACTTGGGAGCCGTTATTCTCATCAAACTCCACGTTACACGTCTCCTCAATAAGTCCCGTGGATTTATTGAGGACACGGTAAGCATGAGAGTTTGTAGCATAACCAACAAATATGCCCTCATAAGCTCTAGCCTCAAATTTAGACAACCGAACACCTTTCTTGAGAATGAAACACTTACACCCGAACACCCGAAAGTACTTGAGGTTGGGCTTGTTACCGGTGAGTATCTCATATGGAGTCTTGTTCAAGCCCTTGCGGAGGTAGAGCCGATTGGATGCATGACACGCGGTGTTGATGGCTTCGGCCCAAAAGTTGTATGGAGACTTGAACTCCGCCATCATGGTCCTTGCCGCATCCATCAACGTCCGGTTCTTCCTCTCCGCAACACCGTTTTGTTGAGGGGTGTAAGGTGCGGAATATTGATGCTTGATCCCCTCATCACTAAGAAACTCATCCAAGGTGTAGTTCTTGAACTCGGTGCCGTTGTCACTTCTTATTGTCAAGATCTTTGCATTGTGTTGACGTTGGGCTTCATTTGCAAAGTCAATGACGGTTTGTTGGGTCTCGCTCTTCCTCTTGAAGAAATACACCCAAGTGTATCTTGAATAGTCATCCACAATCACCAAGCAATACTTCCTACCCCCAAGACTATCAAAGGATGGAGGCCCAAAGAGATCCAAGTGAAGGAGCTCCAAAGGCCTCTTCGAGTAAATGATAGTCGTGGGAGGGTGAGCCTTCTCATGTAGCTTTCCTTCGATACAAGCACTGCAAGCACGATCTTTAGCAAAACTAACATTCGTTAGTCCACGGACATGGTCCCCCTTGAGAAGACTTTGCAAAGATCTCATATTGACATGGGCTAAACGGCGATGCCAAAGCCATCCCACGTCAACTTTAGCCATTAGGCATGTCGCGGTCTTAGTGGGTCGCTCCGAAAAGTTAATCACATAGAGACCGTTCTCGACATGCCCAACAAAGGCTACTTTAAGAGTCTTGCTCCACAAGAGGGCCACGGTATCAATATCAAAGAAAGTGGCAAAGCCCATGATTGCAAGTTGACGAACGGAAAGTAAATTGTATGCAAGGGACTCAACAAGCATGACCTTCTCGATCGTGAGATCATGAGAAATGACAACTTTGCCGAGTCCCAATACCTTAGAAGACGAGGCATCACCCCACTCGACATTGGTGGGCATAGATGGAATCTTGTGCACGTCCACCACCAAGTCCTTGCTTCCGGTCATATGATTTGTAGCTCCACTATCGAGCAACCATGATCCCCCACCGGAAGCAAACACCTACAAGAGATCAATGCTTGGTTTTAGGTACCCATTTTGTAATGGGTCCTTTGATGTTAGTAACAAGGGTCTTAGGAACCCAAATAGACCATTCAATATACTCATGAGGAGAACCAACAAATTTGGCATAAACATGCCCATCACTAGCACGGCATAACACATAAGAAGGATTAAAGTCGCCGGCTTTGTTGGAAGGGGTGGCATTGCCCTTCTTGACACCGCCACCCTTCGCATTGTTCTTCTTCTCCTTGGAAGCACCCTCTCCCTCCTTCACAAAAGTTTGCTTGAGAGGAGGAGGTCGTTTGGTCTTGTCATTCTTCTTCTTGTTCTTGGGCTTGGGTGCGAACCCAATCCCCTCCTTGGCCACAACTTCCTTTTGATTGCTCAAAAGGTCGTTGAGGTTCTTCTCACCTTGTATGCATGACACAAGGCCTTTCTCAAGTTGCTCCTTCAACTTAGCATTCTCCTCAACAAGATGCACATGCTCACAACAAGGGTTAGTAGCATTTGCATTATCAATTAACACCATATGAGGAAAGGTGGCTTTCTCCTTGGTTAGCTTCACTTGGAGTTGATCATGAGACTCCTTGAGGCTAGCATGAACACCCTTCAAGACTTTGTGAGCCTTGTCGAGAATGTCAAACTCCTCTTTGAGTCTAGCAAGATCAACCCCAAGCTTTGCCTTCTCGGAGTTTAGCACACGAGAAACAACAAGAGCATGATCAAGATCTTTCTTTAACTTAGCATGATCATCGTTGTGTGACTCCTCAAGAGCCAAACGAAGACCACGCTCTTCGTCAAGAGCATTGGAAAGATCCGAAATCTCATCGGCATAGTCACGACTATGCCCCTCCATCTTAGAGATGGTATCTTCGTGAGCCTCGATCATGTCATTGGCTTCACCAAGTTGTTCCAAGAGAGCAACAAAGTGCTTCTTGGATTTACCCTTGAGTTTACCCATAAAGGTCTCAAACTCATTCTCCTCCACATTTGTCCCCTCATGTTCATCAATGCTATCCGAAGAAGGATGATTAATGATGGTAGTTTTGATGTTGGGGGTTACCTTGTTGGTGGCTTTAGCCATGAGGCACTTGGCGGTGATGTTCTCATTGGGTGAGTCAAAGAGAGACACCCGTGGAGTCGTCGCAATGGCAACGGAGGCCATGGCAACCGACTCACCATCTTCCTCATCGTCATCATCCTCATTGTACTCTTCTTGTACCACCAATGCCTTGGGAGGAGTCTTCTTGGTGAAGTTGCTCTTGTTGGGGAACGACTTGGCCTTGTCCTTTCGGATGAGCTTGCCACCATTGTCTTCCCTCTTCTCATAAGGGCACTCCGCAACAAAGTGGCTCACATTGCCACAATTGAAGCAAGTCCTCACTCGTTGCTTGCCCTTTGCGCCACTTGAATTGTTCTTGTTGAAGTTGGGCCTTGAGTTCTTCTTGCTCCAAAATTGCCTTGAAGCAAGCGCCATGTGTTCATGATAGGCATACTTCGTATCTTCGAGGTTGCTCTCCTCTTCTTCCTCTTCATCCTCTTCCTCCATACTAACCTTGGCCTTTAGAGCAAGGTTGGGCTTCTTTACTCTTTGAGAGCGAAGAACCGCATTGTCGGCGGTCTTGTCCAAGATGCTCATAGCAACGAACTCATCCAACACTTCACTTGAGGACAAGGTGTGGAAGTCCGGCCTTTGACGAATGACGGAGGACATGGCTTTGTGGTAGGGCATCATTGCCTTGAGGAATTTGCGCTTGATCCAATTGTCATCCGTGTCCTTACTTCCATGATCTCGGAGAGAGACCGCGAGTTTAGTTACTCTCCGATAAAGCTCACGAGGTTCTTCATCTTCTTTCATTGCAAACTCATCGGCTTCATCTTGCACCACTTCATAGTTGGAGCGTTGAATGCTTGCGCTTCCCCGATAGAGGGAAACCACTTGGTGCCAAGCATCTTTGGCCATGGTGTAGGGCCGGAGATGAGGAAGATCTTCGGGTGGGATTGCTTCTTGGATGATGAAGAGAGCATTCTCATTGAATTGATTATCCACGGCTTCTCTAGGAGTGAAGTTACTTCGGTCATGCGGATAGAAACCTTCTTCAATGATTCTCCAAAGGTTAGTGTTCACATGATTTAAATGACGCTTAAAACGATAGACCCAAGAATCAAATTCTACATTCTTCTCAATCTTAGGGGCCGGTCCGGCATGATTCAAATGAGTGGAAGGAAGCGGTCCACCATAGACAAGTGGAGGTTCCACATGGGCAAAGATGCCGGTGCCATTTTTACCACTAGAAGAAGGAGCTTTCTCGCTAGTAGCTTCCCCCTTGTCGGAGGTAGCATCCGTCACCTTGTTAGCGGGATCACCCACTTTCAACGGTGCGGTGGAAAGTTTAAGCCCTTCTAAGAATTTATTAAACATGCTTTCGACCTCGGTCGTCATGGAGGTTTTCAATGTGTCCAACGCCACATTGAATTCCTCACGAGAGACCGCGGTTCCCCCATCTCCCGTAGACGAGACCGGATTCACACCGGAGTGCTCCTCCACACCGTCTACGACGTCAACCATACTCTTCGGACGGTAAAGTCCTTAATAAAGAGACGAGGCTCTGATACCAATTGAAAGGATCGATATAGTTGACTAGAGGGGGGTGAATAGGCAACTAACAATTTTTAGCTTTTCTTTACCAATTTAAACTTTGCATCAAAGTAGGTTGTCTAGATATGCAACTAGGTGAGCAACCTATATGATGCAACAACAATAAGCACACACGCAAGCAAGAGATAAAGCACAAATAAGCTTGCACAAGTAAAGGCACGAGATAACCAAGAGTGGAGCCGGTGAAGACGAGGATGTGTTACCGAAGTTCCTTCCCTTTGAGAGGAAGTACGTCTCCGTTGGAGCGGTGTGGAGGCACAATGCTCCCCAAGAAGCCACTAGGGCCACCGTATTCTCCTCACGCCCTCACACAATGCGAGATGCCGTGATTCCACTATTGGTGCCCTTGGAGGCGGCGACCGAACCTTTACAAACAAGGTTGGGGCAATCTCCACAACTTAATTGGAGGCTCCCAACGATACCACGAAGCTTCACCACAATGGACTATGGCTCCACGGTGACCTCAACCGTCTAGGGTGCTCAAACACCCAAGAGTAACAAGATCCACAAGGGATTAGTGGGGGGATTCAAATTTCTCTTGGTGGAAGTGTAGATCGGGGCCTTCTCAACCAATCCCTAGAGAATCAACAAGTTTGATTGGCTAGGGAAGGAGATCGGGCGAAAATGGAGCTTGGAGCAACAATGGAGCTTGGAGGTGGAAGAGGTGGTCAACTAGAGGAGGAAGACACCCCTTATATAGTGGAAGAACAAATCCAACCGTTATCCACCAACTCAGCCTGCGAACGCGGTACTACCGTACCTGAATCGCGGTACTACCGCAGGGGCACGCAGTACTACCGCAGGGCCCCACGGTACTACTGCCCACGCAGCAGAGACCAGAACAGCCTAAAATGCACTAAAGCAGAGGGCGGTAGTACTGCTGGCGCGGTACTACCGCTCCCCCTTGCGGTACTACCGCAAGGCAGGGGTTGTCCAGAGATGGGAAGGCACAGATATAAAAATTACATCCGTGGCTACTTCCGCAGAGTTGGAGTCGATGCAAAAACCCGATGCGGTAGTACCGTAAGCCAGCAGCGGTACTACCGCGCGAGGCGCGGATGTAAAAAAATTACATCCGCCCCTTACTGCCGCGTACTTGCGGAACTAAGTCAGATACCACGGTACTACCACTTACAGAAGCGGTACTACCATGGGCCCTTGCGGTACTACCGCACCAGCGGGCGGTACTACCGCAAGGTCCTGCGGTACTACCGCTCTAAGGAGCAGTACTACCGCACGCCCTAGTTCAGCAAGCAAGAGCAATATTTGCATAGACAAGGAAAACATAGGATACTCCAAAGGCTAGAGGAAAGGAGGTGCAAAGGAAGATGTGTACGTGATGAATCCACCCAACCTTTCCAACGCGGACCCCCTCTTAATAGTACGGCTTCCCTACGACTCAATACCACCGAAAAGAAACGAAGAGAAACGCCGTCTTCCATAGCCTTCGAGGGGAACCAAATCATCTTGTGCCTAGTCAATATATCTAAAATATTCGATGCACATGATTAGTCTGCAAATGCATTGTCATCAATCACCAAAACCAACTAAGGGATAAAAATGCCCTTACAATGGGCCAGTTTCACCACAGGCTGTTAATGGGCCAAGAGTTACAAAGGGCCTCATATGGGCCGAAAGACGTCATGGGCCATGCATGGGCCGGAAGTTACAACGGGCTGGAATCATATTGGACGGCCTAGATGAAGCGACTGGGCTTAATTCGGATAGGCCGTAAATGGGCTATATACGGACAGGCCGTTAACAGGCTTTCCATGGGTTGTGTCGGTGTACAAAAGGGGCGCACCTTTGTACCCCTTTACCTGTGCACGGACAGTCGGAGCCGCGCCCACGGCCGCACCAAGAAGAACAGGGGAGGTGAACCGAGGTGAAACCAAAGCCCAAGACAGCCAAAGCAACGCCAAGACCGAGACCACAAATCACAGAGGGACGAAGCAGGTTCCCCCGGCAAGACCCTTGTCGGGGCAGCCTCCTTGGCCCCGGCAAGGCCCTTGCCGGGGCGGCTCGTCCAACACCAGCGGAGCGCACCACCCTTGAGCCCACGGTCTCCAACACCATGAACCACGTTGGGCCAGGGCTCGGGAGGCACCTCCATGGTGGCATGCAGATCTTTGTGAAGACAAGGAATATTCAAGATCGGATGAGGATTAAAAGACAACGATCCTCGGCAAGATCCTTGCCGAGGGGAGCCACAAGACCCCCGGCAAGACCCTTGTCGGGGACGACAGCACGCCGCGGCGAGGCCCTTCCCGGGCCACCCGGCAAAGCCCTCACCAAGGGCGCCAACAAGGCCACTTCTAGGCCCGCACCAGCCAAGTCTCCACCGCCGTTCGCATGCAGCTGCCAGCCCAAGCAGCTGGGCAGGCACCTGCGTGGCAACATGCAGCTTCCAGGCCAACTCAGCAAACGCCTATGTGGCGGCATGCAGATCTTCGCGAAGACTTTACCACCGCACCACCTCAGCTACCTACCTGCCTACATGGCGCCGCATGCATCGCTGGCCAGGGCGCGTGTCGAAGCAAGGAGGAGCGGCGACGGACGGGACGGGCCTCGTTCCCGTCCTCGATAAAGCAAGGGGACACCTAAGCGGTGCATTAAATGCGTCTTGTCCTGTAATACGAGCGATAAGCTCGTAGCACTGTACGCCTTTCCACCTCCTGTGTGCCACTGTGGCAGCCCCTTTCGACTACAAAAGGAGGCCCATGGCGTACTAGAGGAGGATTCGGCTCTTTGGATTGATCCAGCCACCGTAGCTAGTTGGAAGGCTCAAGAACACTCAATACATCCACCAAAGCAGGACTAGGGTTTTACGCATCCTCGCGGCCCGAACCTGGGAAAACGATCCTTGTGCTGATTACTAATCTTGCTCTTCTTGCAACCCTGCGCCCCGGCAACCGTAGTAGGGATTCTTGTGATCCCATAGGTGTCGTTTCCCACCGACATCTTTGGCGCGCCAGGTAGGGGGCGCAATTGTGAGAATCTGGTCTAGTAGTTAGCCTAGTGTTTCTTCATCGCCATGGCTCCCAAGAAGAAGACGGCCAAAAGGACAGTGCTACTTGCAAGCGCGAAGGGCGCCAGAGCGGCGACAAGAAATCTAAGTCATGCTGAGCCTTTAAATATTTCCCTTTTTTATATAAGGTTATCGTCCTCAGAGATCCTGCCTATGTATGGAAAACCTGCACGCAAAGGGGCCCTCCCGCGATTGGCAACGCCCTTGTTCTGTTTCGAGTCCACTCAACAGCTCAAGCGGCCGCGTCGAGAGTGGCGGGGTAGCCTTCCGCACCTGGCAACGCTCTCGATTCTGACTCGAGTTAAGCTCGACAGTTCGGGTGGCCGCGTTAAGGGCGGTAAGGTGGTTCGCCCGGCAGCAAGCACACCCGGCAGGCCAATGGGGATCCGTCCCCAAGACGCCTCCCTGGGTTTACGCGCCGGCAGGCCTACCCAGTTACGTAGGGTGTACATACAAAGGAAAATCGAACATGAAAATAACGTGCATAACATCAAAAGTACTACAGAGTTATATTACATCAATTGTCGCCGCGGTTCAACTAAATATAGAAATTGTCTTGGCCATGAACCTGCAGCGACGATAAGAAACGGGGAGCCAAATCCCGGCACTGGCCCTCCACCCTCATAATTCCGCCGACACCGCTGATGATGGGCTTGATGCGCTCCCTGAGCGGTGCCAGGTCAGTATCCTCCGGCAAGCTCTCCAGCGCGGCGCCGAAGTCGAGGTCGGGGTACCAATACGCCACCTTGGTGAGCACCTTGGTCATGGCACCCTGGCAAAGCCTCCGGGCCTTGTCGGCCAGCGAGGCCGCCTGGTTGGTGTGAAGCCGCTCCAAACCACCGACGACCTTCTCAAAGAACAGGGTCAGGCTGCAGTTGGCGCTCACACTCCGCTCTGGGACGTACCTCACGTCCGGCATCCCCATGGTGGCCAGCTGCACGGCGGCCTGGTTGGCGATGGTGGCGAGGCGATCGAGCCAGCGGTTCTCGCCCTCCATGTGCTCCTTGAAGTCGAGGGCCTCGTTCTTCCGCAGCTGCTTCTCGGTCTCCAGGTTTTTGGTCAGGGTCCCCTCCCGGGCCCTGGCCTCCGACATCATCTTCTCGAGACCCTCCAGCTTCAGCTTGAGGTCTTTGATGGAGTTGTTGGCCTCGGAGAGCTCCCCGACCCTAGTGACGGCCGCGCCATGCGCCTCCGTCAGGGCGCCGTTAAGCGTGTCCCTCTCCTGGGACAGCTTCAGGGTCTGCTCCTTCAGCCCGTCCCGCTCCATCTCCAGCTCCTTCACCTTGCCAACGTGAACCAGGGCCTGGGCATCGAGCACCTCTTTGTGCCTCTGCTCCGGCTCACGGGTCCGCTGCAAGACAAGCTTCCCCACCTCTTCATCCTTGCCGCGAAGCGTGGCAGCAAGCTTCTCCTCGCGCGCGGCAAGGTCCTCCTCCTGGGAGTTCAGTGCGGCCTCGTGCTGGGTCCGGGCGGCCTCGGCGGCGCTGGCCAAGTTCTTCGCCGTCTCTTGGGCCTTCTCGACGTCGGCCAGCTTCATGGTGAGCTCCACATCACGCTTGGCCAGCTCGCCCTGGGCAGCCTTCAGCTCGTCGCGAGCCTGGCGGAACCAGTCCTGCGTCTCGGCGACGCGCTTGTGGAGGTCCGCCTCCGCCTTCCCCACCACCGTCGTCCTGGACCTAGCCTTGTCCAGGCGGGCACGGTGGAGTGCCTGGAGCCTCCGGAAGTTGGCACCCATGGCCTGGAGCAGCCGCTCCTCCTGGGAGCCGTTGCCACCAATGCTCGGCTCGTCGACGACCTCAAGTCCGGTGGAGGCGAGCACTTCGTCGTTGAACACCTCTCCCTCGACGGGGGCCCTGGTGCTTGACGCGCCGGGGAGGTGGACGAAGAGGTCGTCGCTCACCTTCAGGTACCTGCCGGAGCCAGAGGCAGCGGAGGAGGAAGGCTGGTCATCGAACACCTCCTCCTCGGCGCTGGCCTTGCCGGGCTCCCGGGCAGGCCCCTTGCCGGCCTCCTCGGCAGTAGCCTTGTTGGGCTCCCCGGCAGGCCCTTTGGCGGCATCCTCCGCAGCGCCCCTGGCGGCCTCCTCGGTGGCGATCTTCTCGGCCTCCGCCACGGCATCCTTGGCCACGTCCTCGATGACGGTGTCCAGGTCCTTCCGGTCCACCGAGAGAGGATCTGGATATCAAGAAGAAGGTGGGGTAGAGCCAAGATCAAAGATTCAAAAAGAAGAGAAAAAGCAGGGACGAAAGGCCAGAGACTTACCGGTGCTAGGCTGGGAAGTAGAAGTCCCCTCCCAGCCAACATCTGGCACCGAGGTGAAGCCACCAGCGCCCAAGTTCTCCTCCTCCTCCATGTGCATGAGCTTGGTGCTTGGCGCCCTTGCCGGGGACGCCCCTCGGGGCGGTGTGGTTGATGGGGGGGGGCGTGGTGGGAGTAGCCCTTTGTGGCTCCTCCCGCTGCTGCTCTCCTCCTGCATACGCGGCAAGGTCAGCACCAAAGTATCATAACCCTGACACATGTCGACGAGGAGTGAGCGGTGAACTTACGTTGGGGGCTGCGCCGGGGGCTGCTGTCCGGACTGCTCAACACCACCAGCGGCGCCCTTGAAGCACCAGCCGGGGGCTGGCCACCCGCCGAGGCCTTGGCCCTCTTTACCCTTTGGGCCAGCGTCTCCGTGTCCCTGCAAGGATGAAAATGAGTCAAGACATGCGGCACGAACTAAGGAAACAGAGATGGCGAAGAGGGCAAGTTGCTTACTCGACGTTCATCTCCTCCTCTGCTGCCTTCCTCTTCCTCCTTGGGCTGAGGGACCCAAAATTAAAGGTGACCCCCGCGTCAACGTCTGCCGGGGGAGGGGAAGGAGGTGGCGTCCGAACACGCCTTGCCAAGGAAGAAGCGGATGCCCTCTCCTCCGCGGCCGTTGCCACTTTCTTTGTCGCCGCAGCCCTCGTCTGGCATGCGGACATCTCCTGGGCCTGCCGCAGCTGCACGGCCCTGCCAGGCCGGACCGGCTCGCTGGAGGTGGCCCGCCGCAGGACCCGTCCTCTCCCCGTGGCTGGAGGATCGACGGCCACGACCTCCTCCTCCTCATCGGCCTCTTCCTCCGACGACTCATCGGCCGCGTCTTCGACAAGAGGAGCCCCGGTGCCGGCGCTGCTGGCCTCCCCAGCGGCCTCCGCCCACCGGGCGAGCTCCTCCTCCTCCGCGGCCGCCGCGACCTTGTCCTCCACGCCACCAGCGCTGCCGGCCTCCTCGGCAAGCTGTGCCTCCATCGCCCTGGCAGCGATGTAGTCCAACTCCGCCTGGGTGGTGTCCTGGATGAGCCGCAGCTCATCGTTGACATACCCCTCATGCAGGGTGTCGAAGAACTGCTGCACCTGGATGTCCTCTGGCTCGACCCAACTCGGGTCAGGGCCGTGCGCGTTGCAGTCCGGCATCATAGCAATAATGTCGGTCTGGCGCGAGTTATTGCTAAGCGGGACCACTCCTGCTGGCAACTTGAACAAGGGCCCCTTGACGACCTTGCCAGCCTTCGCGGCGGCCCTCGCGACCTTGCCGGTCCGCTCGACCTCGCCGTCACGGCCCACATCGAGCTAGAAAAGCCGCTGGCAGAAGTGGGCATGCCCCATCACTGTGAAGTTGTGGTCGAGGCCGGGGCGAAGCCGCATGATGTCGGCGGCGTTCATGAAGAGCCAGGTCGGCCTCCCCTTGTTGTGCAGTGGAGCGATCCGGCGGCGGATGAAGTCCGCTCCGATCATCTCAAGGGTGAGCCCGGCCTCGGTGAGCCGAAGGATCCTGGTGGTGGCGATCGTGAGCTTCTCATCGTCGGCATCGGCGTCGCTCCAATCGCTTCTGCGGACCGGCGGCACCCGGCGAACTTCGCAGAACGCCGGCAAGTCCTTCTCTTCAATGCAGCACCACCGGCCCCGCCACTCTTCCCACCTCTCCTTCATGGCGCCATCCGGGTACGCTCCCTTGGACCTTGGGATCCAGGTGACGCAACCGGAGGTGGCGCCCCCCGTTTGGATCCGAGGGAAGAAGTAGTGGCGGAAAAGCGCCGTGTTGGGGTGCACCCTGGCAAAACCTTCACAAAGGTGCGCGAAAAGGGCCATGCACGCCACAGCATTTGGGGTAAAATCCAAGAGGCAGAAGCCAAAGGTGTGCATGATGTCGCTAAAGAAATCGGAGAAGCGAGGACAAAGCCCGCAGGAGAAATAGTCGACAAAGAAGGGGTACCGATTCGGGGCAGCCTCGGCGCAGTTGGCGGGGATGACGCGCGTGGCTGGGTGCCCCAACTTCTCTCCCCCGTCTTCACCCCCCACAGGGGCTTGAAGGCTTCCCGGAGCTCGAACACATCAACTGTCGAGGGGAAGTAGGCGGATTGCGTCCTCTGCACCGCCAGCGCACTCTCCGGCGGCTCCGTCGCTCCGGCATCCTTAGCCACTCCCTTGCCCTTGGTGGATTTGGGCGCCATGGCGGCTGGGGGAGGGGGGAAAGAAATAGAGGACGGCGGGAACACGACAGCGGCAAGCAAGAGAGAAGCTTAGGGAAGAAGAGGAAGACGAACGGAGACTTCCAAGATTGGGATTGCGCGGAGGGTAAAGGAACAGTGCGCTCACGGTTATCCCTTTTTATGGGGAAGGTGCGGGTCGCGCTGCCCATTTACAGCGATGTGACGCATGTGTGCGGGAACCGCCCCACGCATGACCCCCACGTCACGCGCACCCCTCCATGTCGCGCATTCAACGCGGGTCGTGGGGAAGTGCAACAGACGGAAAATTACCGCGGTAAAACCCGCCCCTCCTGCCCGCGCACCGTTTTGGGCCTGGCCCAACAATGTGTCGCGCTTATGTGTGGCCCAGGCCCGGGGGCTCCTGTCGGTGTACAAAAGAAGGGGCGCACCTTTGTACCCCTTTACCTGTGCACGGACAGTCGGAGCCGCACCCACGGCCGCACTAAGCAGAACAGGGGAGGTGAACCGAGGTGAAACCGAAGCCCAAGACAGCCAAAGCAACGCCAAGACCGAGACCACAAAGCGCAGAGGGACGAAGCAGGTTCCCCCGGCAAGACCCTTGCCGGGGCAGCCTCCGCGGCCCCGGTAAGGCCCTTGCCGGGGCGGCTCGTCCAACACCGGCGGAGCGCACCACCCTTGAGCCCACGGTCTCCAACACCATCAACCACATTGGGCCAGGGCTCGGGAGGCACCTCCATGGTGGCATGCAGATTTTTGTGAAGACAAGGAATATTCAAGATCGGATGAGGATTAGAAGACAATGATCCTCGGCAAGATCCTTACCGAGGGGAGCCACAAGACCCCCGGCAAGATCCTTGCCGGGGACGACAGCACGCCGCGGCGAGGCCCTTGCCGGGCCACCCGGCAAGGCCCTCACCAAGGGCGCCAGCAGGGCCACTTCCAGGCCCGCACTAGCCAAGTCTCCACCGCTGTTCGCATGCAGCTGCCAGCCCAAGCAGCTGGGCAGGCACCAGCGTGGCAACATGCAGCTTCCAGGCCAACTCAGCAAACGCATGCGTGGCGGCATGACGATCTTCGTGAAGACTTTACCACCGCGCCACCTCAGCTGCCTACCTGCCTACATGGCGCTGCATGCATCGCTGGCCAGGGTGCGTGTCGAAGCAAGGAAGAGCGGCGACGGACGGGACGGGCCTCGTTCCCGTCCCCGATAAAGCAAGGGGACACCTAAGTGATGCATTAAATGCGTCTTGTCCTGTAATACGAGCGATAAGCTCGTAGCACTGTACGCCTTTCCACCTCCTGTGTGCCACTGTGGCAGCCCCTTTCGACTATAGAAGGAGGCCCATGGCGTACTGGAGGAGGATTCGGCTCTTTGGATCGATCCAGCCACCGTAGCCAGTTGGAAGGCTCAAGAACACTCAATACATCCACCAAAGCAGGACTATGGTTTTACGCATCCTCGTAGCCCGAACCCGGGTAAACGATCCTTGTGCTAATTACTAATCCTGCTCTTCTTGCAACCCTGTGCCCCGGCAACCGTAGTAGGGATTCTTGTGATCCCATCGGTGTCGTTTCCCACCGACGGGCTGGCCCGCTACCTTTTGACCAAGTCAAACAGGCCGGCCTTTTCACCGGAATGGGCCTCTGTTGGGCCGTGCCACGTGTCAACGTATCATAGGCTCCTCATGTCCAATGAGTGGATGACATCTGTCCCAACGGTGAGCCGACACGTGGTTCCTCTGGCCATTGAGAATTTTACACGTGGAAAATCCCCATTGGTCCGGGCTATTAACGGGTTATCGGATCCAAAACCGGACCCAATAGCTTAACGGTGACCCGTTACGGTGGATGCCACGTGTCGGTTGCCCTTGACGAAAGCACTTCTATGACGCGCCATTTATCGTCATGGAAGTGGACACTTCCATGATGATAATTTTGGTAATGTCATGGAACACTTCTACGACAACACATGTATGACTATCTTGATTCTGTCATAAAATCGTCATGGATGTACATGCATGATAGAAAACGTGACCTACCGTGACAAACACGTATCATCAAGGAAGTGTATTTTTTGTAGTGAATGGTCGCGAAGTAAACAAGAAGGGTGCATTTCTCCAATTTTCATTTACCTCTGTTTTAAAAACTTGAGCTCTGGCACCGCTGCAAATCACTGCTTCCCTCTGCGAAGGGACTATCTATTTACTTTTATGTTGTGTCATCACCTTCTCAAGTAAGCGCCAGAACCTGAGAGCACTATTGTCATCCTCATGCATTGTGTGTAGCTAATGTTGGGTGCATCATGACTGGATCTTTTCTACCATGAATTACAATGTTTAGTCGCTGCTTGAACTTTGGAGGTGCTCTGCATTTATGTTTTTGCGGTCTCAGAAAGGGCTAGTGAGATACCACTATTGTCATATTATATCATGGTTGTTTTGATACAGTGTTGTTGTTTGAGATATCTTATTATTAGTTGCTCGCTAGTTGATTATGTCATTGATATGAGTTAATATAATTTTTAAGAGTTATTGTCGACATGGTTAGTTATAATCTTGGTTGAAAACATGGGTGCTACTTAAGCTTATTTATGTAAACAAGAGCAAGAGAGTTCGTAAAAGGTTTTCTTTTTCACTTTTAGTTTATCAACTGAATTGCTTGAGGACAAGCAAAGGTTTAAGCTTGGGGGAGTTGATACGTCTCCGTCGCATCTACTTTTCCTAACGCTTTTCCTCTTGTTTTGAACTCTAATTTGCGTTATTTGAATGAAACTAACCCGGACTGACGTTGTTTTCAGTAGAACTACCATGGTGTTGTTTTTGTGCAGAAATAAAACTTCTCGGATTGGAACAAAATTTTGCGAGGATTTTTTATTCAATAAATAAGAATTTTTTGAGCCAAGAACCACCGGAGGGGGCACCTGGGTGGGTACAACCCACCAGGGCGCCCCCCCCCCTCCAGGCGCGCCCAGGTGGGTTGTCCCTGCCTGGTGGCCCCGCAGGCCTCAACCTTGATACTATAAAATCACATATTTGGAGAAAAATCAGGGAGAAAGAATTATCACATTTCACGAGACAGAGCCGCCGCCACCTCCTACTCTTCATCGGGAGGTCAGATCTGGAGTCTGTTTGAGGCTCCAGAGAGGGGGATCTTCGATCTTTGTCATCACCAACCCTTCTCCATCGCCAATTCCACGATGCTCCCTACCGAGAGTGGGTAATTTCTTCGTAGGCTCGCTGGTCGGTGAGGAGTTGGATGAGATTCATCATGTAATCGAGTTAGTTTTGTTACGGCTTGATCCCTAGTATCCATAATTTTCTGAGATTGATGTTGCTATGACTTTGCCATGATTTCAGATCTGAACCATTTATGTTATCACCATTATATCTATGTTCTAGATCTGATATTGCAAGTTATAGTCACCTACTACATGTTATGATCTGGCAACCCCGGAGTGATAAAAGTGGGGACACTTCCCTGTGATGACCGTAGTTTGAGGAGTTCATGTATTCACTATGTGTTAATGCTTTGTTCCGGTTCTCTATCAAAAGGAGGCCTTCATATCCCTTAGTTTCCAATAGGACCCCGCTGCCACGGGAGGGTAGGACAAAAGATGTCATACAAGTTCTTTCCATAAGCACGTATGACTATTTACGGAATACATGTCTACATTATATTTATGAACTGGAGCTAGTGCCGTATCGCCCATGGTTATGACTATTATATGATGAAACCAACGAATTCACCGATCCAATGCCTACAATTCTCTTATATTGTTTCCGCTAAGTTACTACTGCTACTGTTAGTATTGCACTTGCTACAAAATCATTGCTATCACTGTTACCGTTACAATTGCTGTTGCTACTACTATCAAAACTATCATACTACTTTGCTACTGATCACTTTCCTGTAGATAATTAATCTCCAGGTGTGGTTGAATTGACAACTCAGCTGCTAATTGCAAATATTCTTTGGCTCCCCTTGTGTCGAATCAATAAATTTGGGTTGAATACTTTACCCTTGAAAATTGTTGCGATCCCCTATACTTGTGGGTTATCAGTAACTCATTCGGTTTGGTCATCGTTGACGACTTTTCAAGATTTACATGGGTGTTCTTTCTTGATGACAAAATCGCAGGTCCAAAAGATCTTCGAGAACTTCGCTAGGAAGGCCCAAACCCAATTTGAAGTGAAGATTAAGAAGGTTCGAAGTGACAATGGGACAGAGTTTAAGAACGCCAATGTGGATACCTTTCTTGACGAAGAAGGGATTTCACACGAGTTCTTGGCTACGTACACTCCTCAACAAAATGGAGTTGTTGAGAGGAAGAACTAGACACTTATTGAGATGGCAAGAATGATGCTTGACGAATACAAGACGGCCAAGACACTTTTGGGCGGAAGCGGTTGAGACAGCTTGTCATGCTACGAATCGACTATATCTTCACAAGCTTCTTGGCAAGACGGCATGCGAGCTTCTCACCAGTAACAAACCCCAAGTTGGATACTTTCGAGTATTTGGCTCAAAGTGTTACATTCTTGATAAGCATCGTCGCTCAAAATTTTCTCCTAAATCTCATGAAGGTTTCCTACTCGGTTATGGCTCAAACTCTCACGCTTACCGTGTCTACAACAATTTCACCTGAAAGGTTGAAGAGGCGGTAGATGTGAAGTTTGATGAATCTAACGGCTCACAAGTAGAGCAATTGCCAATTGATGTAGGAGACAAAGATCCTTCAGAAGCAATCCAAGATTTGTCCATTGGCAAGATTCGCCCAATGGAGCTGGAGAGTACTTCATCCGTCCAAGTGGAAGCCTCAACTTCACATCAAGGTGAACCACAAGTTGATTCGAAGGCATCCACAAGTGGAACACGTCAAGACGGAGGAAATGAGGAAGTGCAACAAGATGAACCACATCGACCTCCCTCTCCACCTCCACAAGAGAACAACAACGCCAACAACAATGAAGGAGGACAAGAAGAATAAGAAGATAATGAAGAGGATGTTCCACCCCAACCCAAACAAAAGCTCTCACGAGTTAGAGCAAGAGTCACAAGAGACCACCCCATCGAACAAATCTTCGATGATATTCAAACCGGGAGAATTACTCGCTCTAAAACTCGTTTGGCTAACTTTTGTGAACACTACTCATTCATTTCTAGTATTGAACCTATGAAGGTTGAAGAAGCTCTTGAGGATCCGGATTGGGTGAACGCTATGCATGAAGAGCTACACAACATCGAGAGGAATCAAGTGTGGACATTGGTTGAAAAGCCGACGACAAGCACAATGTCATTGGAACCAAATGGGTGTTTCAAAATAAGCAAGATTAAGATGGACAAGTTGTACGCAACAAGGCCCATCTCATCGCTCAAGGCTACACTCCAGTCGAAGGTATGGACTATGGTGAGACATATGCCCCCGTTGCTAGACTTGAGTCCATACGCATCTTACTTGCTTATGCCAATCACCATGATATCACTTTATACCAAATGGACATTAAAAGTGCTTTTCTAAATGGAGAAATTGAGGAGGAAGTTTATGTTAAACAACCTCCCGGCTTTGTCAATCCCAAGAAACCTAATCATGTCTACAAACTTCACAAAGCTCTTTATGGTCTTAAACAAGCTCCTAGAGCATGGTATAAATGCTTGACCAAGTTTCTTATTGAAAAAGGCTTTGAAATTGGGAAGATTGATTCTACACTTTTTACTAAAAGGGTTAATGGTGAATTATTTGTGTGCCAAATTTATGTGGATGATATCATATTTGGTTCTACTAACCCCCATTTTAGTGAAAAGTTTGGAAGGCTAATGTCGGAGAAGTTTGAGATGTCTATGATGAGTGAACTCAAATTTTTCCTTGGTTTGCAAATCAAGCAAACTAAGGAAGGTACCTTTGTTTCTCAAACAAAGTATACCAAGGATCTTTTCAAGAAGTTCAACATGCAAGAAAGCAAAGGTATGAAAACACCCATGCCTACTAGTGGACATCTTGACTTGACTAAGGATGGCAAACCGGTTGACCAAAAGGTTTACCGCTCTATGATTGGTTCATTGTTATATCTATGTGCCTCCCGTCCCGATATTATGCTAAGTGTGTGCATGTGTGCACGATATCAAGCGGCCCCTAAAGAGTGTCATCTTAAGGCCGTGAGAAGGATAGTGAGATACTTAATTCATACACCAAACTTTGGCATTTGGTATCCTAAGAGATCATCTTTTGATCATGTTGGCTACTCCGATTCGGACTATGCCGGAGACAAGGTTGATAGAAAGTCCACTTCGGGTACTTGTGAATTTCTTGGTACATCCCTTGTGTCTTGGTCCTCCAAGAAACAAAACTCGGTATCCTTATCTACAGCCGTAGCGGAATACATTGCTGCCGGATCATGTTGTGCTCAATTACTTTGGATGACCCAAACCCTTAAGGATTATGAGATGCATGTGAAACATGTTCTATTGCTTTGTGATAATGAAAGTGCTATTAAGATTGCTCAATCCCGTGCAACATTCTCGAACTAAGCATATTGAAGTTCTTCATCATTTCATTCGAGATCATGTTGCTAAAGGAGACATCAATCTTAAGCATGTTCGTACTGATAAGCAATTGATGGATATATTCACCAAACCGCTTGATGAGAAAGTATTTTTCTGTTTGAGAGGTGAATTGAATATCATTGATGCCTCAAACTTGGAGTAGAAGCTCCATTTGGATACATGCAAGGCATGAGCCTTTTATGACTAATCCTTGGTATTTCTCTTATGATGATGATCACATGTCTTGGATCTATACTTGTACCTTTGCATGTTATCTAACCCTTGCAGGTACTTGGCTGAGCCCAAATCCATGAGATTGCAAGTCACTCATATTTTGAGCAATCTCTACATCACCAAGTCCCTACTATATGGTTGTTGAATATAAGGAAGCATGAACTCACTCAACATATCCTTTGACAATTTCAATATATCAAATTTCACTTGGTATCATGTTTCATGTTTGTCATTTTGGATACATAAGTGCTCTTCCTTGCAAGACTAACCCATGTAGGAAGATGAACTCAAACTACTAGTGTTGCTCCCAACTCTTGATGGACAACATCAACCTTGAGCATCCAATACAAGTTCGACTACATGATCAAGATCAACACCACAACCCAAGGTATGTCATTCCATCTTAGAGAAGCTTTGCTCCAATTCATGAGACAAAGAAACTCAACAAGGTGTGAATACATCAAAATGCTTAAACGAAAAATGGTAACCCCATTTTGAGCTTAAACGATGAGTATGACCTATGATCAAGTGATCTCACTTGACTCCTAAGTCAAAATACTCCAACATAGGTGACTTAGTCGCCGACCCCTCTCTAGATGAAGTTCTCTAGTGTCCTTTTGCCCATTTGCTTTTTCTATTTGCATACTTTCTTTGCAATTTTGTCTCTCTCCAAAAAAACTTCATCTAGATCTCTTTTTTGGTTTTATTCTGTGTTTAATTCATTGCAAATCCTTCTGTAGATTCCTTGCAAATCCTTGTGAGATTTCATTTGCCATGTGAGCCGAGTTGCCAAAAATTTGCTCTATGTTGAATTCGGTCCCTCCGATCCAAACCCATCGGCTCGACTGAAACACAAGGTCTCCTTGTAAACAGTCCATCGGTACAACCGACATGGACTGACTCGGCCTCACCGACCGGGACCTTCTGTGACTCTGTCATTTCGGCTTCACCGACGGAAAACGAATCGGCGTCACCAATTTCAACTCTGAGAAAATGTTTTGCCATTTCTTAACTGCCTATTCTTTTCAGCTCCACTCTATGATTCTTCTCTCTAAGCATCACAAAATACCTACTGCCTTGTAGTGTCTCTCGAGGACCACACCTACTTGACTCATGCTCCAGAAGTACCCTCCTTGGAAATTGATGTCAAAGGGGGAGAGAGAGCACATCAAAGCTTATCACATGAGCACATCGAAGCTCTTCCAGATGCTAGTAAACAAAGAGGAGAGAAGTCACATGTCTTTTAGAGGGAAAAGACATGTCAATATATCTGATCCTAGCTATTGCTATGATTCTTTCTTGTTGCTCTGATTTTAGTTGATATTACCCCATTTGTGCTCTGATTTTATCTCACCCTACCCTATCTTCTCACATTATCCAATATTAGATTCAAGGGGAGAAAGAGTCCATGTCTAAGGGGAGAAAAATCTTTGGGATTCTTTGCACATCTTTAAATCTTTGGGGGCATGTCTATATCCTAATGGAGTACTCAGTACTCACCCATTACATGTCATCCCAGTCTTGGTATCTTTTGTGATTTTCTAAAACTGCTTTACTTAGGAGTGTTCTTGTGTTATCTAATCTTGTTTTCTCAAGCCCACTCTTCCCAAAGCTAGCTCAAAATCACAAGGTGAGTATATGCATCACACTCATGTGCATAATTGTCTCTTGCTGATGTATATATTGTTTGCAAGGAGGATTCATAAACATGAGGTATACTTCTCAACCACATCATTTGCTCTGATGCATATAGCCAAGATACATGTAACTCTTTGCTTGATCTGTCATAATTATGCTTCACATGTTCTTGTATTCTATCTTCACATGATTGCGTATATGTAGGGGGAGCTTATGCATGTTACTTGTTTCTCCAAAGCTTTACTTGTTACTCTTCATATCATTTACCTAAAGCTTTGATGTATGTTGTCATCAGTTACCAAAAAGGGGGAGATTGAAAGCACAAGTGCTCCCTGGGTGATTTTGGTAATTAATGTCAACATATCTCTTGTTGGACTAATGCTTTTATCTAGTGTATTTCAGACAAGTTCAACAATGGCGTGGAAAGGACTAGAGATGCGGACCCCTCAAAATGCTAAGGACACATATTGGCAAAAGCTCAAGACTCTTCATTTATATTTTAGTTATCCAAGATCACATTGAGTCCATAGGAAAGCCAATACTATTAAAAGGGGATGAGGTGTTGCTTAATGGCTTGCTTGCTCAAAATGCTTAGTGGTATTGCTCCAAAGCCCTCAAGCACTTTCTCATTCCAAATATGTCAAAACCCTAAACTCCAACTCGGCCCCACCGATTCTTTCTATCCGGTGCCACCGAGTTCATTTGACATAGCCACTGCCCTAAACCCTAACAATTCGGTCACATCGATACGGATCTCGGTCTCACCGAGATGGCCTTGCCAAGTCTCTGTTGCCTGTTGCAATTATTTCGGTCTCACCGAAATGGCGATCAGTCTCACTGAGTTGGCTTGACATCTTCTCTGTTGCCTTATTGCTTCACTTCGGTCTCACCGAGTTCATGCAATCGGTGCCACCGAGTTGATGTTTTCCCTAAGACCTATCACATCGGTCCCACCGAGTTGTTCCAGTCGGTCCCACCGAGATTCCTAATGTTCACATTTTGAACTAAATCGGTCTCACCGAGTTTCTATTCGGTCTGACTGAGTTGGGTCAATTGTGTGTAATGGTTGGATTTTGGAGGCTATATATATACCCCTCCACCCCTTCTCCATATGTGAGAGAGCCATCCGAACGTGCCTACACTTCCAGCATACATTTTCTGAGAGAGAACCACCTACTCATGTGTTGAGATCAAGATATTCCAATCCTACCACAAGATTCTTGATTTCTAGCCTTCCCCAAGTTGCTTTCCACTCAAATCTTCCTTCCACCATATCCAAATATGTGAGACAGAGTTGAGTGCTTGGGAGACTATCATTTGAAGCAATTTGAAGCACAAGAGCAAGGAGTTCATCATCAACACAACATCTATTACCTTTTGGAGAGTGATGTCTCCTAGATTGGTTAGGTGTCGCTTGGGAGCCTCCGACAAGATTGTGGAGTTGAACCAAGGAGTTTGTAAGGGCAAGGAGATCGCTTACTAAATGAAGATCTACCCGAGTAAGGCAAGTCCTTCGTGGGCGATGGCTATGATGGGATAGACAAGGTTGCTTTTTCGTGGACCCTTCGTGGGTGGAGCCCTCCGTGGACTCATGCAACCGTTACCCTTCATGGGTTGAAGTCTCCATCAACGTGGATGTACGATAGCACCACCTATCAGAACCACGCCAAAAATCTCCGTGTCTTCATTGTGTTTGCACATAGCATGCTTTACTCTTTCCGCTGCTCATACTCTTGTCATGCTTGCTTGAAATGTATTGTGAATGTTTAAACTTGTGCTAAAACTCCCCTTTAACTTAAAGAACTTAAAACTTGCCACTTTTACTTGTTGAGGGTCTAATCCCCCCTCTAGGACCCTCTTCTCGATCCTTTCAAGAAGTGGTTGCGGTACAAGGAAGCGGAAGTACCGCGCAAGTGGTACTACCGCTGGAGCAGTACTGCCGCTCGGGGGAGCAGTACTACCGCTTAGAGCTGAAAACTATCCAAGCAAAACAGAAGGAAGCTCCAAAACTGAAACTACTATAACTCCTACAAACGGACTCCGAAATCAACAAACTCAAGCTTGTTGGATAGAAGAAGTTACAGGGAGAGTATGCCTATGATATAGAGTTGTGAAACCTCCATCAGAGAAGAACCGGCATAAACTCCAACATCGAAAACATCATAGAAGATGCATATGCACTCTATTTTCTATGAACTCGAGCTTGTCATGAAGATGGACATAATCTCTAAAACTCACAAAGAGAAACACCAAACAAGAACCAAGAAAGATGATGCAATGATGCAATGGATTGAGCTCTCTATGAATGATACGATCAAGCTACTCACTTGAGAGCCCCCCTTGATAGTACGATAATCTATCATATAACCCGATGTCCCAACTATCACCATGAGACCGGTAAAATAGAAAACCTATCAAGGGCAAACCTTTGTCTGCACATAGTCCACTTGAGCTAGATGATGACGTTCTTGACTTCCTCAAGTTGGACCAACTTTCTTGATTGCACTGGCTCAATGAAGACAAGTGGATCGCTCCCCCATACTCCACTATGGGTGAGCCACTCTTCGACACAGGTTCACAAGTCCATTGGCACCACAATGTATGGCAAGCTTCAAGCATGTGATCTCTTCGTGATGCTCCACTTGAACTTGCAGGTGCAAACTTGATGACGATCACCACTTGATGTCATCCTTGATGGGTTGTATGAGATCTTCCTCTTGATGCAAACCCATGGAAACATACCTGACCCCACATAGAACTCTCACATAGACCATGGGTTAGCACACATAGCATAATGGACAATACTTATCATACCATGGGATCACTTGATCCCTCTCGGTACATCTTGTACTCTTTGTGTGTTGATCAACTTGATTCACTCTTTGACTTAGTCTTGATCAACCTTGTATCATGTCTTCTCTATGACTAATCTTTGGATAATTCCTTGAATAGCACCTTGGTCAACACATATACTCCTTGAAACCAACAAATGGACTTCAAGAAATGCATATGGACAAATCCTACGAATATAACTCAAGGAAACCATTAGTCCATAGAGAATGTCATCAATTACCAAAACCACACATGAGGACACCATGCTCTTTCAATTACTTAAGTAATACTGTTCTTACAATCATTCATGATGATAGTGCTAATCTCTTGAGGACTATTTGCTAACCAACATGTCGTTTTTGTTGTTGACATCCAATGGCTGCCATGGCATGCCCAACCTGGTTATCTGTTCTCTTGATTTTCCTGATTTCAGCTTGCCTCTTCTTCAACGGCTCTGCTATTACAGCCACCTGGTACATGTTCCTTGAACGATCAAGTGACCATGCATTCACTAAGGACGGGATTTCAGTGCAGTCTGTCTCCACCAGTATTGGTTTTTTCTGACCACTGCAGTGCCAACTTGACAAAAATATACACACCTTGATCTGTTGTTGTTTTTCACGCGGAAATCAAGTTAATTGCAAGATAGTACCATAATTGGGGCTAGGTCACAAACTGTACCAACTTTTGTTTCTTTACTGATCAGTGCCTATTTTGGGTCGAGTCACAACAACTCACACTAATTTTGTTTTGAACTTTTTTTACAGCCAAACTGACGGTGGAACCCGCTCACAGGGATGAAGTGGCAAAAAATAATCATGTTGACTCTTTCCCTTCCACCACACCTTCGATCTTCTTCACCCTTCTCGGATTCAAAGGCAACTCAGCCGGGGCACACCACCACCGCTAGGGCACGCCACCACCCTCCTCATCGGCCTCTCACTGGCGTCGCTGCATGCCACCACATCCAACCTCTAGCGCACCATCTCCCCTCCCTTCTGCACCCCCCTTCTTCCCTCGATCTGGATCCATCCTCCATCGTCGGCGGCTGCTGTAGTACTGTTCCCGTCTCAGGTCAGCCCCCTATACACCGTCGCTCGAGCAGCATCCCCTATTTAGCATTCTCACATGCATACCCTCTCCGGGACGGCACCCCTCCCACACTATGAGCTGAAGCAGTTAATCTCGAGGCTTGAGCACTTCCCGCCAGCTAAAAAGTGCGCCTGTCTCTTGCCTTTCTCTAGAAGGCCGTCGCCGGCCGTTCCTCCCAGGCTACCGTCGAGAATGACCCAGCCCTTCCACCGTCATCATCAACGGCCACCAGTAGGAGCCCCGAGCCATGGACGCTCTCCTCCACCACCTACTCCAAGCAACCCAACAAGGATCGAGAGAGGATAATGGAGATCCACCGCCCCTCGCCTCGTCAACCATCACCAAGCTGGCCATCCCCAGCATCCTGCCTCGGCTCGGCCCCCTGGTCTCCCATTGTGGAGTAGTTGGCACTTGGTAGAGACCCATGGGAGTCACGATGTTTTTTTTTTGTCACGTCATCCCCGCGAGCAGGCCCCACTTATCAGTTCGGCGGTCAAAAACGGTTCAAACGAGAATTAGTGCGATTTGTTACAACTCGACCCAAAACCAGTACTGATGTGCAAAAAGAGAAAGTTTTTTTCTGAATACAATACAAACGCAACCGCTCATGTATACGCACATACACTCACCTCTATGGACGCATACACGCACACCCCCTACCCTTATAGACTGAGCCGACATATCATCTTGAGATTGGCGAAGTCATCATAGGCGTCTCGTAGTCGACGAAGACATATCCTCCTATTGAACATGCATCGCCGGAAATTCCTGAAATACATCCGAAAAAAATGCTAGCACCAGGGTTCGAACCGTGGTGGGCTGATAATAATGAAAGTTGGTATTCTGTAAATAAATATAAGAGCATTTAGAACGCTCTTATATTTTTTTTATGGAGGGAGTACCAATTTGTTGACATGGTACTAGTATCTTCTTGCAATTAAGTCGTGGAAATCACGTATGGCCGATTATATACAGCCGTAAAATAAATACACAGCTGTAAAATAAATTACACCGATTCGATTCCAAGCGGGGCATCAGCCTTTTGTCGTCACTCTCGCGGGGGGGACGCTGCTGGCCTTGTCTTCTTCTTTTCCGGTGGCAGCCGGGGCAGTGAAGGAGGGGTAGCTCTTGGCTCCTATTTGAGGCGGCTTCGCTCGGTTCTGATCTACCGCACCACACCACCACACCACACCAGGGGCCTGCCGCTTCTTGGGCTTCTCCATCTCATCTCCTTGGTTGGTTCTCTACTAGAGAGGTAGGCGAGATTTTTCATCTAAATAATCCCAGCTTGTGGTGGCTGGTTCGTTTATTTTGGGCTGGGTTTCTGCGCGCAGGCGCAGCTGCAGGGATCCTTGGTGGAGAGGAGGGAAGAAGATGTCGGGTGCTGCACTGGTCGCGATTGCGGCTTCCATTGGCAATCTGCTGCAGGGGTGGGACAATGCCACCATCGCTGGTAAGTAGCCCAGATTTGTTTTACCACCTTGTTAGATCACTCCGGTGAGTTCTTGTTTTGGGAGCTTCCTTTATAAGTAGTTTAGACCAGATGCTGTTCAGTACTACTACTAGTAGTCTTCTTTGGAACAAAAGACGGGTGATTTAAACTGATGCTTGTTTTTCCTTCCTAAAAGCAACACCGTACCAACCAATTGTCAAGACAAGTTTGGATTGTGAACATCTCTCATCTGTAAACTTGCTATCCTTTACTTTTACTCAAGTCACAGATTAACAGAGCATGCTTTTCGTCTTCAGGTGCTGTTCTGTACATCAAGAAGGAATTCCAGCTCGAAAATAATCCGACTGTGGAGGGGCTCATCGTGGCCATGTCGCTCATCGGTGCAACCATCATCACCACATTCTCCGGGCCAGTATCAGACTGGGTTGGCCGGCGCCCTATGCTCATTCTCTCTTCGCTTCTCTACTTCCTCAGCGGCTTAATCATGCTATGGTCACCCAATGTCTATGTGCTGCTCCTGGCACGCCTTGTCGATGGCTTTGGTATCGGCTTGGCTGTCACACTGGTGCCTTTGTACATCTCAGAGACGGCTCCTTCGGAGATCAGGGGAAGGCTCAACACGCTTCCACAGTTCAGTGGGTCAGGAGGGATGTTCTTGTCATACTGCATGGTGTTCGGGATGTCACTCTTGCCATCACCTGATTGGAGAATTATGCTCGGGGTTCTCTCAGTTCCGTCGTTGTTTTTCTTCGTCTTGACGGTATTTTACCTGCCAGAATCTCCGAGATGGCTTGTCAGCAAGGGCCGAATGGCAGAGGCAAAGAAGGTGCTGCAAAGATTACGGGGAAGGGAGGATGTCTCAGGTCTGTTTTTTTCACTCAAAACTCCATATTCATTTCACCTGGATTGCTACAGACCCCTTCTTTAAATTCATCCCTGATAGTGGATTGCAATTAGTTACCTAAGTGATATGCACTAGTGTTAACTGTTATATTTGGGTTGCACAATTTTTTAACAAAAAATCATTATTTAATTTTTACAGACTGTATAACAGATCATAAATGACCAAAGAGTAAGAAATTATGTTGAGTCTTGTTAACATTAAATTCATGTTGGTACTTTGCACAACACAGAATGTCGAAGTAGTAGTAGTAGCCTCAGTGGAGGCTTTTTTTGCTCTTTAATAAATGACCTTGTTGACAAAGCTCTGATGAACTGTGGCTATATAGGTTGGTAAATGGACACAAGTATGCAACTTAAGTTAAGAACTTGCATAAGCTGCTCCTTTCAGTAAGGTATTCAAGTCAATTATGATATGTTTCTAAAGATATAATGTTTGGGTATCCCTCGAAAATGATTTCACAATTCGGGTTTCAATATATGTTTCTAAAGATATAATGTTTGGGTATGTTGGAATCTAAGTGTTGGTAAATTTCAGTTGGTGATTTACGAATAACTATGAGTAAAGTTACAGTTATCATTCCAAATCAAATTTGTGCAGGAGAAATGGCCCTTCTTGTTGAAGGTTTGGAGGTTGGAGGAGACACCTCCATTGAGGAGTACATAATAGGACCAGCTAATGACCCAGCTGATGATCATGTTGTTGATGGCGATAATGACCAAATAACACTATATGGGCCTGAAGAGGGCCAATCATGGATTGCTCGACCTTCCAAGGGACCCAGCATGCTTGGAAGTGTGCTTTCTCTTGCATCTCGTCATGGTAGCATGGTGAACCAGAGTGTGCCCCTTATGGATCCTCTAGTCACGCTTTTCGGAAGTGTTCATGAGAACATGCCTCAAGTTGGAGGAAGCATGCGGAGCACATTGTTTCCTAACTTTGGCAGCATGCTCAGTGTGGCAGATCAGCACCCAAAAACTGAGCACTGGGATGAGGAGAACGTTCATAGGGACGATGAAGAATATGCATCTGATGCTGGAGGCGACTACGAAGATAATGTCCATAGCCCGCTGCTGTCACGACAGACCACAAACACGGATGGGAAGGACCATGGTCACCATGGAAGCACTTTGGGCATGAGAAGGAGAAGTCTCTTGGAAGAGGGTGGGGAGGCAGTCAGCAGCACTGGTATTGGTGGGGGGTGGCAACTCGCATGGAAATGGTCGGAGCGACAAGGCGAGGATGGCAAGAAGGAAGGAGGCTTCAAAAGAATCTACTTGCACCAAGAGGGGGTGGCCGACTCAAGAAGGGGCTCTGTTGTTTCACTTCCTGGTGGGGGTGATGCCACGCAAGGGGGCAGTGGGTTTATACACGCAGCTGCTTTGGTAAGCCACTCGGCTCTTTACTCCAAGGATCTTATGGAAGAGCGTATGGCGGCTGGTCCAGCCATGATTCATCCATTGGAGGCAGCTCCCAAAGGTTCAATCTGGAAAGATCTGTTTGAACCTGGTGTGAGGCGTGCATTGTTCGTCGGCGTTGGAATTCAGATGCTTCAGCAGGTAGAGATTATGCTGCTGATTTCTTTAATTACTGTATGTATGCCAGATATGAACAAACATATAGTCTGAAACTGGCCAACAAGTACTAAGTCGATTTTCCTTGTGCAGTTTGCTGGAATAAATGGAGTTCTCTACTATACTCCTCAAATTCTGGAGCAAGCTGGTGTGGCGGTTCTTCTTTCCAATCTTGGCCTCAGTTCAGCATCAGCATCCATCTTGATCAGTTCTCTCACCACCTTACTCATGCTCCCAAGCATTGGTGTAGCCATGAGACTTATGGATATATCTGGAAGAAGGTAACTAACTGGTTTGCTTTGGAATCTCAATTCTCAGTGTTATCACTTTTTCCGATCAAACAAGGTCTTATTATTTTTTTTCCTTTCTGCAGGTTTCTGCTACTAGGCACAATTCCCATCTTGATAGCATCCCTAATTGTTTTGGTTGTGTCCAATGTTATCAACTTGAGTACGGTGCCCCACGCTGTGCTCTCCACAGTTAGCGTCATTGTCTACTTCTGCTGCTTTGTCATGGGCTTTGGCCCGATCCCCAACATTCTATGTGCAGAGATTTTCCCCACCAGAGCCCGTGGTGTCTGCATCGCTATTTGCGCCCTCACATTCTGGATTTGTGACATTATTGTTACCTACAGCCTGCCTGTGATGCTGAATGCTATTGGTCTAGCAGGTGTCTTTGGTATATATGCAGTCGTTTGCTGCATCGCCTTTGTGTTCGTCTACCTAAAGGTCCCAGAGACAAAGGGCATGCCCCTCGAGGTCATCACCGAGTTCTTTGCGGTTGGGGCGAAGCAAGCGCAGACCACCATTGCCTGATTCATCATGGAGCTTTGTTTTCAGTTTGCACACTGCGCTGAAAATTGCAAATTGGACGGGTCCTCGTGAGGAACGGAAAAACTTTTGAGTTGTAAATGAGATAGCTACCCAAAGAGTTCATCACGAGGAACGGAAGCTGTAAAAGTAGGAGGATTTCATGCCCCCATTTCATCGTCTATTCTTGCTTATTAGTACTGTACTGTAATCGTCATTAGTTGCTGTAGGGATGTTCAACTTGCTAATCTGATTCTGAACTACTATGCTGATGTCCGAAATAAAGAAAAAGCATGTTTTTTTTGTGTCAACTTGCAAACTTTCTTTTAAACATTGTGCAATGTATTGTAAATTTCTTTATCAACTTCCCTCGATTCAGAGAGAAGCACTTGTTGTTTGTAAGTCATGAAAGATTTTTCTCGACACATTTGCTGCATGGAGCTTAGTGGTAGAAAAATTAAATATAATACTCCCTCCGTTTCTAAACATAAGTCTTTTTAGAGATTGCAATGCGAACTAGATACATATGCATATATACGGATTTTAGAGCGAGATTCACACATTTTGCTCCGTATGTAGTTGGTAGAACCAGGGATCCTACCGGACCTGCTCTGTAGGTTGTAGGGGAAGGATGGAGGAGGGCGCGGCGATGAGCGGGCGCGCCGGCGGCTGGGCGCCGTCGCGTAGGAGGAGGATGGCGGCGGCGGCTAGGGTTCCGGCTCCTTTGGGAGCCGGGCAATAGGGATAATAATATTCTTATTGCTTAATTCCAAAAAGAGTCTTACAGCCTATATTTATAACCTAGATAACTTGCATAAGAATTAACCTAAGATAACTTGTGGGCTAAGATTGCCCGGTGGGCCTAGCTAAACCGGCCATAACACTTCTCCCCGCCTGCACAAACAGCTCGTCCTCGAGCTGTAAGGTGGGGAAGCGCTTGCGGAACTCCTCGAGGCGATCAACCAGCGTCAAACACCTTCTCGACAGCTGGGGCGGCCAGGTCGGCGGCGACGGCGTCCTCCGGAATGTAGTCTGCAACCTCCAGGTAGAAGAGTCGCGGGCAGGCATGGCCGGGCGTGTAGGGCTCGTCACAGTTGAAGCACAACCCTTGGCGGCGACGCTCGAGTAGCTCAGCTGAGGTGAGCCGGCGGAACGGGCGCGCCGCGGTCGCGGCGAGGGGTGCCGCAGAAGCCTGCGCAGGCCGACCCTGCGCGGAATCCGGCCCGGGTAGCGACCCAGCGGTCCGGGACGGTGATTCCTGCTGGATGGCCACCGCGCGGCACTCGAACGCGCGGGCGTAGTACATGGCCGACTGGAGATCCTGGGGTCCCCGAAGCTCCACGTCCACGCGGATGTGATCCGGAAGTCCACCGACAAAGAGGTCGGCCCGCTGCTGCGCCGTCACGCCCGATGCATGGCATGCCAGGGCCTGGAAACGGTCGGCGAAGTTCTGCACCGTGGAGGTGAAGGGAAGGCGGTCGAGCTCCGCCAGGCGGCTCCCGCGAACCGGAGGCCCAAAGCGAAGGAGGCAGAGCTCGCGGAAGCGCTCCCAAGGGGGCATGCGGCCCTCGTCCTGCTCGAGGGCGTAGTACCAGGTCTGTGCTGCGCCGCGAAGGTGGTAGGATGCCAGCCAAGTGCGCTCTGACGCGAGCGTGCGTTGGCCACGGAAAAACTGCTCACATTGGTTGAGCCAATTAAGCGGGTCCTCCGTGCTGTCATAAGTGGCGAAGTCGATCTTGGCGAACCGTGGCGGCGTCTGAGTTGGCGCGCCATGGCCGACCGGCTCGGCGGTGCGGAGCAGGGATGATGATGCCGCCCGGTCAACGGTGGGGAGGCCGTCGTAGGCCCCCGCGGAGCCGGACGAGGCCCCAGACTGCAGCGTGGGTACCGATGGGTCCCCGGCCTCCGTGTAAACTGGCGGTGGCGACGTCCCGGTTAGCCAGGCCGGGATCGGGGATGGTGACGGCGGAAACCGGACCTGCTGGATCGGGAGGCCTCCCGGTGTGGACTGACCCAGTCCGGAGCTGGGTGGCGGCGGTGGAAGCTGGACCGGCACGGGTGGCGCGGTTGGCGCGGCTGGGGCCGGCGCGGGCCAGTACGGCCACTGCTGCGCTGGGGAGGGCGCGGGAGGCGCGGGTGGCGCCGCGAGAACCGGCGCGGGCCACTGCGGCCAGGACGGCGCTGGGGGGGCGGCGGCTGGAGCGACGGATGGGCCCCGACGATCGCCGCGGGTACCGAGTACCAGGGCAGGTGCAGCAGCGGCGGGGGCCCGCCGGTGTAGCCCGCCTGGAACGGCAGCAGGGGCGTCCCGCTCGGGCCCGACGCGTTCTGGATTAGCCAGTGCGTCGCCGGGTGGCTGTAGGCGGGAGGCGCAGCCGGCGGGGTGGTGTGTGGGCCGGCCAAGTACAGGGAGATGCCCTAGACGGCCGTCACGAGGTCCCGCAGAGTGCTGGTCATCTCCTCCGGCGTGAAGACGGAGGTTGTCGGCGGCGCGGAAGCGACGGGGGCCGGCGCCGCGGAGGTGATCGGGGTCGGCAGCGTTGGGGACCCAGCAGTGGTCATCGGGGTGGTGGTGATGATGGGCAGCGGCGGCGTGGGTGTTGATGACGACATGATCGAACCCGAGTCTCTGGATACCAAATTGGTAGAACCAGGGATCCTACCGGACCTGCTCCGTAGGTTGTAGGGGAAGGATGGAGGAGGGCGCGGCGATGAGCGGGCGCGCCGGCGGCTGGGCGCCGTCGCATAGGAGGAGGATGGCGGCGGCGGCTAGGGTTCCGGCTCCTCTGGGAACCGGGCAATAGGGATAATAATATTCTTATTGCTTAATTCCAAAAAAAGTCTTACAGCCTATATTCATAACCTAGATAACTTGCATAAGAATTAACCTAAGATAACTTGCATAAGAATTAACCTAAGATAACTTGTGGGCTAAGATTGCCCGGTGGGCCTAGCTAAACCGGCCATAACAGTAGTCCATATTGAAATCTCTAAAATGACTTATATTTAGGGACAGAGTACTGAAGTTGCAAATAATTTCTCTGGTATAAAACTGACACTTCTAATTTAGAGAATTACATGATATCTTATTATATTGGCGATTTCGTGACACTCAAAACAACATTTGCAGTATGACGATTGAATTGCATGCGTTTTTACTCTGTCGTAACTGAGGACTGAACTGTTCACTACCATGGAAGTACCTCTTCCTGTATGTTTATTTATTAGTACTGTACATAGTTCATTGCATCAGTAGAATCAAGTCAACACAGTTTCCTACCATATGGTAAACTATTTTGTATTAAGGATAAAAAAAACACAGGCTTCCTACCATATGGTAAAACTACTGAGAAACTCCGGTTATGTTCTTCACAGTGCAACGTTGCAGCTACTAAATTAAGTGCATCAAGTCAGTCAATATCATTGGATCCTTCGAAAGAGAAAAAGAAAGGCAACATCTTGAAAAACAACAAAGAATGAGAAAAGGTTTCTGGTCTATCTACCATACTGAACCCCAAATCCTTGTAGTTGATGAAATTATGCGCAAATCTAAGAGCACAACTGAAACATAAGAGAGCGCCAGATCATAGGAAAACATCACCGGCTGATTTCAGACCCTATGAGAAAAATACACCTAGGCTATACCTAATTTAGGCAATAACAGATTAGAAGCCTTCACTGAATTGCACCTAGGCTACATATTCATGTGCTTTAACGACTTCTTGGAAGTTGTTTAGAGCGTACTGAAATAGTAAAAAGGATAAGTGAATCAAGCACAAGAGAGGAGAGATTCACAACACCTAAATTTTCTCCCTGCCTAATTTCCAACTCATTGGGCATAATTACAACAAGCTAGACTGTACACTCTAGAGCTTCCAATAGATATTTAAGGCAAGTGGAAAATGGTTTAGCCAAAATGGTACAGTAAGAAACTTGATCTATGGTCCTCGTTTTGCACTACTAGTAGCTCTTGCTGGTGGAATTCCTTGGGTGCTTGTATTTCTTCGTGCCCCTGTTGGCACTGCAACAAGAATAAGAAAAAAATATGTAGAAATGTTGAGAGTGGATATAATCCAGGTATTTGAATGTTAATAATCAATACTCTGGTAACTATATTCCTTGCGAGATTTCTACAAGAGTCACTTTTTTGTTAGATACAGTACCAGGAGTTACACTGAGTTTGTATTAGATTAGATTCGTTATCTGTTCGTCAATGCAAATATCCTTTTACTCTGGACCGTAGTCAAAACATTGATTCCATGTCAATGCATATCCAGCTAAATCCCGTTGTAATTACATGTTCAAGACACACTGTACATGTATGTTACCGAGATTAGGAGTGGACTATATGAACTAACTGTATGGATAAAACTGTCAAACTCAGTTATGTTTCTCCCAAGCATTATTTTGTCAACCTTGGCATATTCAGAAAATTTCGAAAATCCAAGTGCAAAATAAAGAGGCATCTTACCTGAGGGTTTAGGAACAGCAGGATCCCTTGGTTTAGGCCGCAAGCCTGATGCTTTTCGGACTGTCAACTTCTGAACTCGAGATACCGTCTTTGTCCTACATGAAGGGAAAAAGGTGCAAGTCACAGACAACAGCCACAACCATGACAAAAGTTCCACTTCATGGAACTTCTGTATAAATTGAATTGTCAAATAAATGAAACTATTAAATCTCAGACTAATGAGAAAAGGAAATACGCACAACCGCTCTTTCACAGCGCTAGACGCTTTCTCTTGCCCTTGGTCTACCACACTGCTTACTGAACTGTCAGTTTCTGCACCGGTGGAATTACCCCCATCAGATGCATCACTTAACCTTCCATCAGATTCAACATCACCAAGACCAGAAACCTCAGGTTCAATGGAGAGCATGGACCCAGATTCAGATTGCCTGTCACTAGTGTCAGAGAAGTTGTCAAGATCAGAAGCTGCTCCACCACCAACACTTGAGACCTTTCCTAGTGATGTTATGCCCGGAGAAGATGATGAATGCTTCAATATGTGATCAGCTTGTCTGTTGGACTTCAATTTGGAGGTGCTAGTATTCAGTAGCTGCAGCTGTTCGATTTCGTCGTCCTTCTTTGAGATAGTATCTTTTAGCATCGAAAGCTGCAAGTCGACACATTAGATGTCAACAACTGTAACTGTATTTCATTATGAGAAAAAATCTTGTGCCACATGACATACTGTTTTGAATTTTGACACCCTGGTATGATATCCTTAATTTATTTGCGCACCTCAATATCAAGATCATTAGCTAGTTACGCTAGTATGTTGCAATATCACTGCATTTGTCGCTTATTATTAGTCCTTAAGGTCCTTGCAATATCACTGCACCTCAATAATGTTTTGTGTTGAGAGAGTATGTTACCTGATCCATCAATTCTCTGACATCTTTGACGTCTTTTCCCTCCTTATTGGTCCTTGCAACACCTAGTTCCACCCCAGACACTCGTTCCGCAAACTTAAGTGTACTTAAGGTCTCTGTATAAGACGAAACGTCTGGATTGACCTGCACAAACATTAGTGTCTTTGCATGCCCACCTGCATATGAAAATTTTCCATGTCATGAACCTCTCTATACAACACATAATTATGTGACTAAAATTAGTTCTTTAGTGAAAAAGAATACCCAGAGAAGTCTGCAAGACTTGTGTAAGCTTGCTATTTCTGTATGGTACATGCGCATTCTTCTGTGATAAAGAAAATATAACATCCCCAAGAGCAGCCAGAGATTTGTTGATGTGCTGTGCTTCTTTGAGCCTGTCTCCTGTAACCGCAGAGCGGTCCACCCTCTCACTTCCAGCAAGATCCACAAGGTGTAGAGCGCCACGTGAAGTGTTCCCAGTTTTTAGATCCTGGCCTCGGACATGAATCGTCACAACACTGCAGAAGATTACCCACCAATAAGGAGCTTTATTCCTGCAGAAAAAGAGAACTGGCAAAATTAACCTACCTGTGAGATCTGCTGCTTCTCTCGTTCAAAGCTGTTGCACTCATCGCTCTATTGCCGTGACCAGTTTGCATTAGATCAATAACATGAGAAGTTGAGTTGACAGGACATATAGTTGCGTCAGGAACAGCAATTCCGTTTGGCTGCATGGTATTCTGAATCCCTATCTTGTGCAAGTTAAGGAAAAAAAAAGGGGGAGGGGGGATGTTTCAGTCTGCAAAAGGCAATTCATTGAATTACAAGCAAGACTATGATAGTAGAAATCTCATGAATACCGTGTACGGGCAATTGGTGTACCCAACCAAAGTTACAACTTTTTGGGCCTCTTCGGTGGTGACCAGGGGCGGAGCCAGAAATTTTGTGAAGCCTGGGCAAGTTTTATCATAAGTATATAATATAAAAAATTAAAATCAGGTATTCGGATCAAGTCTATTTTTTTGCCTGATATCGATTTTTCCGGTAGGCACTAGAAGAACTGTTTAAAAAAAACACAAATATTCGGCACTTTCACTTGAAAGCATTTAAATGAATTTTGAGTTCAAACACTTCCACCGACAATCCTTTCCCTAATGCGCGGGTTTGAGTCCTCCCTAACCCATCGTGGCCATAATTTTTTTAAACACTACTAAAATTTAAAATCAAGCTTGCAAGACATAGTCGATCTTGTGACATCGAAAACACCTCCACCATGCTAGGATCTATTTTGTGTTAAATTATGCATGCGGCTTCTATTCCACACTATGTGAACGTGTAACAAAAAAGATCTGGGTCCGACAAAATATCCAGTCGGTTTCTAAAAATTCTGACCGGTAAAAAAACCTTCATTCAGGTATGCAACATATAAAATAGTACTAAAATCCCAAACCACAATCTACATAATAATGAAGTAGTCATACAAATTTAATTTATAGCGAGGTACTCAAAATTTAAACCCCCAGTAAGTCTGTCGAACAGCCGAACAGGCAGATCGTGGCGAGGTGGAGCGATGGACCAATCATGATCCTTTATTTTTTTGAGAAAAGATCACGGTCCTGCTAATCCCAAACAGGCTGCTTGCTAGGCCGGTAAGCTAGTGGGCCTACTTCTCATCTGAGTACCACTACCACCACGTTAGAGGGCGTTAGCCATAACCAACCCAACTGGCCGGGTAAAACACGATTGCGTTGACGATTTTTCCTTGATATAAGGAGGCCATCGTAGCTGGCGCGTCCTAGCGAGCCCGGGCAACTGCCCAGGGTCGCCGGGCGCTGGCTTCGCCACTGGTGGTGACTAATTTTGCCACAGTTTGCCACACCTGCCTTACCTTAGGTGCTCAAATTCTTAGCCACAACTTTGGCTTGCCTAAGGGAATCTTGCCATACTTTGTGTGTGTATGACATGTGTGGATTGTTTCTCACAAGAAGAATCTTGCCTTAGGTGTGGCTAGAACAAAACACCCACCTAACTTGGTCCTGCCTAACTTGAGGTGTGGCAAAGTGTGGCAAGGTGTGTCTAGGAACCAAAAACAGCCCCTTTATTTCCAGACACTTTCTTGCTAATAACAGATGAATTCAGAATGCATAAAACCATGACTAATGTTGCGTATTCGAGAAAAATGACTAAGTTTTGTTAGAACTTGCAGAAAACACAAACGGACTACTATGCCCAACTAAAAGTTGCAGAATTGCAAATAGACCTATTTCAACTAATTTCGTTATAATAATATTACCACATAAAACAATGGCTAACATAGAACATACAGAAAACACACGCAAACTACTATCCGGTGAAGCCAGTTTGGACAAACAAAAGGATATTTCTTCTGTGCACCACCACCACCAAGGAGATCACGGATTTGCTCATTGTAGATCTCAATCATTTGAACAGTAAGTTCATATGTGATCATGTCTCGCCGAGCATGGGAGATATTGAAAAGGTCATTTAGTGCTCTATAGTTAACGCCCCATTCCTTTTCAGTTGCCTTTTCAGGCCCCATCTAAGAAATCAATTGAAACAAGATATTGTAAGCACATCATTGACTATTAAAACATATACTATTAGTTCTTCCATGCAAACAGAAATAAAAAGCTAAAAGTTCATGTTCTGAAAGCTTCATACCATAGTGTATGTTTTCCCTGATCCAGTTTGACCATATGCGAAAATGCAAACATTGTAGCCATCAAGAACTGATCTAATTAGTGGCTGAATATCCTTGAAGACCATATCTATTAAGGAAAATTAGGATATAAGAAAACCAATTTATGACGTACACTATATTACCGCATTGTTACATCATAAATAGAAACTCGAAAGAAGGTAAATTGCATAGATCTCACTGTTATAAGTACCTTGTGTAGTGGTAGGCCCAAATACTTTGTTGAATGTGAAATTCTTGCCCCCTTCCTTTTGTTTTGTAGGGTTCGTTAAAATGAGTTCACCATTGTCGCCAATATATTCAACTGAATTGGAGCCCTCATCCTCCCCAGGTTGAAAAGGTCTAATCCGACAGTAAACTCTGATGTTTCCTGCTTCGTAATACTATGTTAACCTAATATTTTTAGCTGTACTACCTAAGTAAATATAATAGCCAAACAAAATGAACTAATGATTGTAGTACAAAACTGGCACCTTTTAGTTCCTGGATCTCATTGAACAATTTTCTGTTTTCTTCAAGAGCTGCATGATATTTTTCTGCAGCATTTGTTACCACCTTAAGGTTTTGTCCTATAAAAAATGCAATAATGTTAATTGTGATCTATTGATGAAATTATGTAAATACAAGAGATAACTACTCGCAGGGTTCATTCTTACCAAGGCCAGCTAGTTCTTCAAGCCATCTTTTTTGACAATTTAGGATTTCATGCCTAACTGAAACAGAACATAGCCTCAAATCCTGATAAAACAAAACACTATTCACATAACTGAAAATTTAGGAACTCCCGATGGAAACCGAGAAAAGGAATTGATTTGACTAATACCTGAATGTTTTGTACTTGCAAACCCACAAATTGGTTGACCACTATTCCTTTCTGCTCCCAGAACTGGATTCGAGATTTAGATACTTCTTCAAATTCCCTTTTTCTCTTGATAGAATCTTCTAACATGAGCTCTACTTCTTTTATCCTATGTTCCAACTCCTCCTTTACCTGGGAAGCTCTGGTCTCTAACTGCTGACTATGTGTCTCATGCAATCTTTTTGTTGCTTCAAGCTCTTGCCCGAGTTGCAGAATTACGCTGGCATTGTCTTCCTTATCTGCAAGAAGCCTAACTACATCCTCCTCCTTAGATTCTAAGAGCTTGCAGGCTTCTTCGTATGACGATCTTAATGCTTCCATTTCCAGCTTAACTTTCACAATTATACTGTTACCATCCTCCTTTTCCTTCATCAACCTAAGAATGTCCTCATTCTCCTTTGTTAAGCTGTCCTGTTTGAGTTGCAAAATCATACTGGCATTGTCTTCCTTGTCTGCAAGAAGCTTAATTATATCTTCCTTCTTAGATTCTAACAACTTGCAGTTCTCCTCGTGCAATGATTTTAATGCTTCTAAGTCCAGCTTAAGTTTCATAATTGTATTGTTATAATCTTCGTTTTCCTTCATCAACCTAATTATGTCGCCCTTCTCCTTAGTTGATGTATCTGTGTCTTCATCAGTTGATTGCTTAATGTTTCCAACTGTGCCTTTTTTCAGGTCAGCCTTATTATCTTCCTTCTCCTTCGATGACATGAAAATGTCTTCCTTCTCCTTCATCAATCGAATTGTATCTTCCTTTTCCTTCAGCAACCTAATCATCTCTTCCTTCTCCTCTGTCAACCTAACCACAATAGTGTTCTTCTCTGAAATCAATCTATCATTACCATCATCTGTTGTTTGCTTTTTGTCCTTAATACTACCATTTTCTGAATTAACCATATCTTCTTTCTGTATTGACCTAACCACATCGCCATTCTCCTTCATCAGCCTAATTATATCTTCCTTCTCCTTCAACAACCTAACCATCTCTTCCTTCTCCTTTGTGAATCTAAATATAGTATCATCCTTCTCCTTAAGTAACCTATCATTTCCTTCATCGATTATTCTTTGTCTTTCTTCAACCATGACCTTTTTTAAATCAACCATATCTTCCTTTGCCATCAACAGACTAACCATATCTTCCTTCTCCTTCAACGACCTAACCATTTCTTGCTTCTCCTTTTTCAATGTCACTATAGTATCATCCTTCTCCTTAAGTAACCTGTATTTTTCCTCATCCACTATTTGCTGTGTTTCTTCCACCTTGCCCTTTTTCAAGTCGACCATATCGTCCTTTTCCTTCAACAACCTAACCATATCTTCCTTCTCCTTCAACAACCTAACCATATCTTCCTTCTCCTTCAGCAACCTAACCATATCTTCCTTCTCCTTCATCAATCTAGCCACCTCTTCCTGGCATTTCATCAACATAGCCATATCTTCCTCTGGTAGTTGTCCTTTGTCTTTGAGCTTATCTTTCTCCATCTGCATGACAAGAGTGGGCTTTCATAAAGAAACAGATCAACTTTCTCCATTGAGCTAAAGCTATGGCCACTCAAGTACATGAATTGTCATTATTTACAGAGTGGACAAGAAAGTAAGTCAACCTTGCTGTTATTTTAAGCTATATGAAATAAACAAATGGGGTTCTGCTCAGTCACACTATTTTACAATTTACTGGAGATGAGAAGAGCTTGAAACTCATTGAGAAGAATTAAGCAATTTACTTGCAGTGCACAAAATTTCTGGTAAAAACAATTCGGAGATAGATGGCTCAAAGAAGGTACTAGAATTTACATGTGTTTGCCCGCTTTGCCCACCTGCTAGTGCTTCCAGCACTCTTATCCTTGACTGATACTTCTCTTCGCGAGCTTTAATCAGGTTATTTTGCTGCAGACAAGAAAGAGATCACAATGGACTATTCAATACAAAAATAAACATGAATAACTATTTATCTTACATTTCTTATATGCCCAGCTTGAGAAGACATACGCCGTTCAATTTCAACTATGACCTTCCTCAGCAAGCAAGCGATGCGCTAGAATGAAATATTTCCATCCATTTTACGCAAGGAAAGATGTTAACACGTGTAAAACAAAATCTCCTAAATATGGAAAGAACAAACTAACTATATTGCTTTTTCATTAGAAGCCTACATAAGGTATCTGTCCGTTCTTCCTGTCGATGCTCTCATCAACGATGCTGTTCACGACACCCAGAAGTGACTGAGTGGGTGCATTCTGCAAAATAGGTTGGCTCGTCAAACACGAGAACAAGTTGGCACCGGAAAATAACATACTAGTACGTTTTCTTTTTCATTTTAAATTTCCACGAGAATTGATTGATTATCTTGATGGTTTCAAGTACAGTATGCAGCATTGTACTTACATCCAAGCTGGAGGATTTCATCAAGTCTGAAATCTTACAACCAGGAAGATCAGCAAATCCCCCTTGTTTCATCTGAAGTACCCCTGACGGAGAATACAGATCGGCCCCTAATGAAGGGGTGGACGGTTCTGCATAGAAAGATGACAAAAGATGATGTTTCAATTCGCAATCAAGTTATTCCCAAGCTTATTAACTTGGACTGGTGAATACTATCGCAAATTCTCAATATCAGTGCAATTGTGCAAACTCCCTAATGGAGAATACTGTCATTCTTGATATTTCTCGAGAGTACAAAATAAAATAAAAATAAAATCTTGATATCAGTGCAAGTAGAATGGCAGGACCTGACATAATTGGACTGGTGAGCACTCTTTGCAGCTTGGCAACCATATACTTTCTGCTTCCCTCGCTATCGCTTCTGGTGAGGAAAGTAAGGTTCCGTTCTTCGCCGATGCGTGATCCAAATCGATCCTTGAGGGCAAGAATGCAGGTCACAACAGCTGTCATTTGACCCTGGATGGATGCAATGTCAACCAAGGATAAGAAGAGAGAAGTCATTAATAACAGGGATACGGCAACCGAAGCAACCCTCTCGAGGTCGAAGGCGCTGAAGGTAGGCACGCCCATCCGCTCGACGGCAGCGCGGAACCTGCCGACATTGTCCGTGGAGGCGTCGTCCAGCAAGGCGCCGGGGCAAATCTTCCTCAGGAGCGCGCAGAGCAGCCTGCCGCCGGAGAGCGCGGCGTGCAGGTCGCTGTCGGAGGCGTCGGACGGTGGCGGCAGAGGCACGTCGGGGAATATCATGCGAAGCCAACCGACGGCATCCGCCCGCCGCCTCGCTGTGGCTAACCCTCCCAAGAATCAATCAGTCAGTCAGTCAGCCGATGGACCCCACAAGAAGATAGAAGAAGCAACAAGGGTGGGTGTTTACCTGGGTCTGGCGCGGCATTGGGGGCGCGGAGGGACATGGAAAGCGAGGTGAAACGGCGCGACGGAGACGGGCATGCGGTGGGTATAAGCCGCCCAGCATCGAGGGGACGCCGAGGAGAGGGAGGTGAGGACGGGAGGGAATGGAGCGCGCGAGGCGGTAGCCACGCGGGCCTCGTGCTATTTTTAGGTGGCAGGGAGAGAGAGAGAGAGAGAGAGAGAGAGAGAGAGAGACGCGCGACGGGAGGAAGAAGAGGAGGAGGAGGACGACGAGTCTTGGCTCTGCTCGACTCGGACGGGGCCAGAATTAAAGACAGGGCGCAGTCTAGCCCATGAGAGAGCCCATCAAAATTGTTTAGAGACAAAAGTAACAAAACAAGGATCACTATATTGTATGATAGTCTTTGCTCTGCTCGACTCGGCCGGGGCCAGAATTAAAGACAGGGCGCAGTCTAGCCCATGAGAGAGCCCATCAAAATTGTTTATAGAGACAAAAGTAACAAAACAAGGATCACTTTATTGTATGATAACTGGTTTTGAACGTGGCGTTTTGGCTCCTACATGTATATGCTCCTATTATTTGAGCCAGACATACAGGTTGATATGTCAGCTTTTGTGTCATTTAATTAATGTTTCTAGAGCGACCTTCCAATATGAATGTATTGCGGCAGATTTTTGTATGCCCTCAGGTACGGTTCAGTCGCATATGGATGGGTCCAGTAGGTAAGCCGGTTAATTTAACACATGGACCGTGGGTTCAGGTATTGCTTAGTATCAGGGTGGTGGTATAGAATTTTCATGGATGATTCACTGCTCATATTGCAAGCCGCTTAGCCGCCTTAGGCATTGTTCGGTTACACCCTTTGTCAAGAGGACCAGAGAGGATTGGGGGGGGGGGGGGGGATTTTGACTTGCAGAGGATTAAATCCACCTCAATCCTTGCCAAAGCTGCTGCACAACCTTGTCAACCGAACACAGCCTTAATGGTGCCCGCCCCTGGCAACGCGACTGCACGAGGGGGTGGACCGTTGCTTCCTGATGGGCCATTGCTTCAGAAAATAGTGTTGTATATTCACCCAAGGGGAGTGAAAGTAACTACGACAGCTTATTTACTATTCGTGGCCCGTGGTGGTGTATAGTTGTTTAAATAATCTTAAGACAAAAACGACCCGTATAATTCTAAAGTGATGGTATACTTAATGACTAAGCAATTACTCGGTATCCTGTTTTTGCATGAAAAAGTGCTTTATTTATGTAGGAATAGTTGTACACTCGCTTACCATCAAGGTAATCATAGTATTTGGAGGCTCCTGTAACCACAAGTCGGTTCGGAGTTCCACTCTCGACATATAAGACAAACGATCTGCAGTCCTATTTTGTAAACGACCAATATGTATACATAAAAGCTCTCTCTCCTTCAACACCTCCTTTATCTCATTCACAAGATGGCCTAAGTACGACTAATTCTTATCTGAGTTATTTAACATATTAACTAACTTGGCACAATCCTATTGTATGACCAATGGCAACGATGTATGTTGTATGGCCATTTTGATTCCTTCTCTCGTGCCTATACATTCTGCTTCTAGCACATCCGTGCAATGAGGTATATAACAACATGTTGAAGCAATATGCTTCCCTTACTGTCCCTTACCACCATCGATGCACCAGACGTATTATCACATATGTTGAAGGACCCATCCAGCGAGACGGCGAACCAGCCCACCGGCGAAGGAGGCCATTGTAACATCCCAAATTTTCAATTTGGAATGTTATACATTAGATCATCATTGCATAGCATATTTTATTGCATTTTGGCAAATCCTCGAAAAATCCTAAGCAACTCAAGGACCCTCGGAGAGAGTTGGGGATTTCCCGGTTTTCATATTTGATTTTATCAAATAATAAGACGAGGATTTTTTTCGTTTTAATTATTTTCCCTCCGAGAAATATTTCGTATTAAAATAAATGAGAGGAGAAAATATGACTTCTCCAAAATAATTGAAATATTGGAGGAAAAATATTAAATTCAAATATTTGATTTTATTTGCAATTTTAATTGCATTAAAAAAATTGCACGTTTTCAAAACTGCATTTTTTTGGGCCAAGAAAATGTTCATCTTGTTCTAATTATTTTAATTAGAAGGTGAAAATTTGTTTTAGCATTTTTGGATTTTTATTTATTTTTCTCTGATTTTTTTTATATTCGGCAAAAATTATTAAAAAAAACGCCGAGCGCGCCGACTGGGCCGAAGCCCAGCCGACGGCCCAGCCAGCCCCGCGCCTCGTCTTCCTCCTGGAGTCGGACGACGGCCGGTAGGACACCGCCGCCGCCGCCTTGCCCCTCCCCCACGCCACCCCCTCCCCTCCTATAAGTACCCCCGACCCCGCCCCTCTCCCTCACCCCATTCCCCACCCCGAGGAGCCCGACGCTGAGCCGCCGCCGCCACGGGAAGCCCCGAACGCCGCCGCCCTCGTCGCCCCCGACGACCCCGCAGCCCCGCCGCCCCTCGCCGCCCTCTCCCGAGCCCGCCAGAGCCCCGCCCGACCCCGCCGGAGTCCCGCCGGACCGAGGTAGCCGAACGCCGCCGCCGTGCCGGTTTTTTTTTTAAAAAACCGCTCGGTTTTTTCCAAACCCTAGATTTTTTAATAGATCGGTTTATTTTTTCCGGTTTAATTAATTAGTGAACGTTCACCGATCCGTTCGTTTTAACGAACGCGTTCGTCGGTTAGTCGCTGTTAACGAACGTCCGTTCGTTTAACTGTTCGTCAGTTTTCTTTTTCGTCGGATTTTCCGCGATTATTCCAGATCGCGATTTCTGATCAGATTTTCGTTCTGGTTTATCTTTTCGCTCGTTTATCGGAATCAGGCGATTCAAGCGCCTAGAGTTTCGTCTCGAAATTCTCTTTCCGTTTAACCTACTCAAACAAGTTTTTGCTACTGTAAAATTTGACCTAGATCCAGATTAGTAAACGAAACTTGTTTCTTTCGCCGTTTGACTTTCGTTGCTTCGTTCGATTTGATTCTTTTTGCAAACCGGAGTTCTTAAGTTGAACTTTCTGGTTAGATTTTATTTGAGTTTTACCTGTGCATTTGATGAGTGCTTATTGTATGCTTGTTTGTTTGCGATAGAGTACCCGGAGTGCGCCGCTTGCTACTTCAAATCGCTAAGTTTCACGGATCATCAGCAAGGCAAGTAACACGTTGATCATACCTCTTTTACTACCCCGTTTTATTGCATGAGACCAACCCTCAAACATTGCATGGTTAGGATCTAATTAAATTGTGGGTATTGGGATGTAGTTGAGGTAGTACCTATTGCCCTGTTTATTATCAAACCCCTGGGAGTTACTTCTACGTTTGCTTATATTGTTATGCTATGCTCGTAGACGTGGATTGGGTTTGAGTGAATTTCCATGACAGATGTGAGATTGTTAATTAATGGTTTACTTAAGGTGGCAACTAAAACTCACATCTGGGTGGATTGAGGCACCTGGAGAACCCAGTGTTGCCTGTTTTTATAAGGACCGCCACCCAGGCTCAAAGGGATCATAAGATTATTCATGCTAGAAACTTCCGTGTGCAGCCACAAGCTATTATGGGCTCTAGCATAGTTGAGTAGGTTACATGATCTCTTGAAGAGGTGGGCTAGCAGATGTAGGGGAAAGTAGGTGTAACTGTCCACCCGGAGTAAAGAGTTATTGTTTCTGAAAGACTGTGTCTCGGTCATCCGTTTCTCAAACATCATGTAGTGCGAGAATCAAGCGGAGGCGATCGAGTCTTGTGGGGAAAAGTGCGCAAACCTCTGCAGAGTGTACAAACTAATCATGGTTAGCCGTGTCCCCGGTTATGGACATCTTGAGTATCTAGTACTTGGATTATCATGTGAATCTCATCACCATGTTACTTTAATTAATTTTGTTGGGTTAATGATGATACTTAATTGGGATTGAGATGCTGTCAACCATCTCAATGTTTAACAACCACCATGATAGTTAAATAAAATTTATTCCTTTGCAGTAGGGAAAAATTGGCTTTTCGCAAAACTGTAACCATAGAGCCTTCTACCAGCCATATATGCATGTAGTATAGCATTATTATGTTCATTACTCTCTATGTGTTACATTGCCAGCATATTCCATGTGCTGACCCGTTTTCGGGCTGCAACGTTTTATGTTGCAGACTTTTCAGACGACGAGTAAGGTGCCTTAGGTCGTGGTCTTATACTCAGTGATGCCGTTGGAGTTGATGGACTCACTTATCTTCCAAGTCTTCCGCTGTTATCGTATTAGATGGCCTTAAGCCATATTATCATACTTATTTCTCTTTTGAGATACTCGATGTAATAAGTGTGTGATTGCTACTCTGTTATAAATCCTCCATTTGTACTGTGCGTGTCAGCATTACTGATCCAGGGATGACACTAAAGCACAGAGCACAGACTGTTTGAGGTCTGGTCGCTACAAAGGTGGTATCAGAGCACACGCTGACTGTAGGACACGACCACTAAGCTTAAACCCTAGAACACTATTCTCTTCTCATTTCTGACTCCTCTCCACTTTCTACTCTTTTAGGAATGGCGGATGCAAGGAACAAGTTCATGCAACCGGATGAAGAAACACCTTTTGGACGACACTTGAAGGAAGTCACTAAGTACCTGAACATCGGAATACCAAGCTTCACCGGGACCTACAACGCCACACTACCAGAAGAGGAGCGCTGGAAGATTCAAGTTCAAGTTCCAGGAAGGACGTTTACGCCAGTCACTGAGCCTATAGAGTTTTCCTTTGATGCACCAACCTGGAGTTTAGGGAAGAGCATGGCAGCCCACATCTCTATGGGACGCATTGGAGAAGTCTACCGCAAGGAGCTTAAGGATACTATTTATCTGATTTGTGGATGCCGAGATGAGCAATGGGAGATGATCAGCACCAAGAGGGATGGATCGATTGCAGCTTTCATCCAGGAGCAAAACCAACACATTCGTCGCCAGGAGAACCAGATGTGCTCAGACATGATATATCTGAAGAAGGCATTGACCAAGATCACGGAGTTGGAGGAAGAACTCAAGTCTACGCGCGATGGATATGAGGAGGAGATCGCCACGTTGTTGGAGAAGAACGGCGAACTGATACAGAAGATCGAAGTATTCATGGGAGACCCATCACCTGGAGGACAAGACGACGATTCTACTTGCCCGGATAACTACATCCTCATCGATGACACCGACTCAGACCCCAGTGAGGATGACTTTGTTGATGAAGCTGGAGCAGATATCATGGAGTCTTCGACCGATCAAAATTTCTAGTAGACCACCATAATCAGTAGTAGTATTCCCCCATGTATATAGTATAGTCCGAGCACTTTGTAACGATAGTTAGATCGATTGTATGCCTTGTTTGATTGAGTGATATTGATTGTGTTTGTCTCATGAGCATATGGGTAGTGTTTTCCCTCTAGACCTCATTCTATTCTAAATTCTCATCTTTTCTAAACCTATCAGATGCCTCCGAGACGCGACACCGGATTTGTTTTCCCACCGGAGATCACTCAGTTGATTCAGCAGCAGAATGCCCTGATACAAGTGTTAGTACAGAACCAAGGCAACAACAACAACAACCCACCACCACCACCTGTTGATCACTTAGCCCGTTTCTTGAGGCTAAATCCGCCGGTGTTTTCCAGCAGCACCGAGCCGATTGTTGCAGATGATTGGCTCCACAAAGTTGGAAGGAAGTTGACCACTGCAGGATGCACAGATGCGGAGAGAGTGCGTTTTGCCGCACATCAGCTTGATGGACCCGCAGCATCATGGTGGGAGAATTACACAGCCACTCACCCTATTGACACTGTCACATGGGACCAGTTTCAGCAAGCTTTCCGTACTGCCCATGTTTCAGCAGGAGCTATGGCTATGAAGAAGCGTGAGTTTCGCAACCTACGCCAAGGAGGTCGCACCGTAGACCAGTATGTGGAGGACTTTAGTAAGTTAGCACGTTATGCTCCAGATGACATTGCTACAGATGCAGCCAAGCAGGAGAGGTTTCTCGAAGGACTGAATGATGAGCTGAGCATGCAGTTGATGGTAGCAACCTTCAACAACTACCAGGAGTTGGTATATAGAGCTCTCATGATTGAAGGGAAGCAACAGCAGATTGAAAACCGTAAGAGGAAGTATGGACAAGGGAAGTACAATTCTGGAGCTCAGCAGAAGCCACGTTTTACCCCGAAATCGGGAGGACAGTTTCAGCATACCCATGGAGGAGGTAGTTCGCACAACCATAATGGACCCAAGAATGGTAATGGGAATGGAGGAAGCAACGGACAGAACCGTAATAACCCATCTACCCCAGCCAAGAGGGATCTAAGTCACGTTACTTGTTTCAAGTGCCAGAAGACTGGACATTATGCAACTGAATGCCCTGAAGCCCAGAATGGAAGTGGCAATGGAAGCTCTAGGAAGAAGCCTAACCCGTTCAATAAAGGACAAGTGAACCACGTTTACGTGGAGGAGGTTGAAGCACAGCCTGATGCAGTAATAGGTAAGTTTTTGGTTAAGTCATTTACTGCAATCGTTCTTTTTGATACTGGTGCATCGCATTCATACATATCAAGGGGATTTGTGGATAAGTATAAATTGCCCACCAAAGTTCTTAGAACACCTATGTTAGTAACCTCGCCAGGAGCAGAGTATATGGCAAGCCAAGGATGTTTTCAGATGCCATTGGCCATAGGTAGGCATGTTTTCCCCTCAGACCTAATAGTTTTGGAGTCGCAAGGTTTGGATGTGATTTTGGGAATGGATTGGCTATCGATGTATGGAGGAAACATCGATTGCGCCAGTAAGACGATTTTGCTTACCACCCCAGAAGGAAGAAGGATTAAGTATGTATCCCGGCATATGCCGAAGAGGACTCAGGTGAATTCCTTATCAGGAGTTGTACAGGAGGAAGTACCAGTGGTGAAGGATTACCCGGATGTATTTCCAGAAGAGTTGCCAGGCATGCCACCAGATAGAGACATTGAGTTTTTGATTGAACTTTTGCCAGGCACAGGGCCAATATCTAAGAGACCGTACAGGATGCCCGCAAAAGATTTGGAGGAGATTAAGAAGCAGATTAAGGAGTTACTGGATAAAGGCTATATTCGCCCAAGTTCGTCACCTTGGGGATCACCAGTACTTCTAGTGGAGAAGAAAGATGGATCGTTGAGGATGGTTGTTGATTATCGTGGATTGAATGAAGTGACCATCAAGAACAAGTACCCACTGCCAATGATCAATGATCTGTTTGACCGATTACAAGGAGCTAAGGTATTTTCCAAGATCGATCTACGATCAGGATACCATCAGTTGAAGATTCGAGAGCAGGATATACCTAAGACGGCTTTTACCACCAGGTATGGGCTATATGAGTATACCGTTATGTCATTTGGTCTGACTAACGCACCTGCCTATTTCATGAACCTGATGAACAAAGTGTTTATGGAGTTTTTGGATAAGTTCGTCGTGGTGTTCATTGATGACATTTTGGTCTACTCAAAGAATGAAGAAGAGCATAAGGAGCATTTGCGTTTGGTACTTGAGAAGCTCAGAGAACATCAGTTATACGCCAAGTTCAGCAAATGTGAGTTTTGGTTGAAGGAAGTTGGATTCCTCGGACATGTTATATCCGGAGAAGGAATAGCCGTAGACCCCGCCAAAGTTGTCACAGTAACAAACTGGGAATCACCCACGCCAGTTGGAGAAATCCGTAGTTTTCTTGGACTTGCAGGATACTACCGGAGGTTCATTGAGAATTTCTCGAAGATTGCTAAGCCCATGATAGAGCTGTTAAAGAAGGACACCAAATTCAATTGGACTGAGGAATGTGAAGCTAGTTTCCAAGAGTTGAAGAAACGTTTGGTTACATCACCAGTGTTGATTCTGCCAGATCAATGCAAGGATTACGAAGTATATTGCGACGCTTCACGTCGAGGACTTGGAGCAGTGCTAATGCAGGAGGGAAGAGTTGTTTCATATGCTTCACGACAACTTAAAACCCATGAGAAGAATTATGCCACGCATGATTTGGAGTTAGCAGCCGTAGTCCATGCGTTGAAGACATGGAGACATTTTCTCATCGGAAACCATTGTGAGGTGTACACGGATCACAAGAGTTTGAAGTACATTTTCACGCAGAAGGAGTTGAATCTCAGGCAAAGGAGATGGTTGGAGCTCATTAAGGATTATGATATGAGATTGCATTATCACCCAGGGAAGGCTAACGTAGTAGCTGATGCGTTGAGCCGCAAGAGCCATGTTAACACCCTCATGACCGGAGAGTTACCGAAATTATTAGCCAAGGATCTTCGCGAGCTATGTTTGGAGATAGTTCCAAGAGGCTATTTAGCAACATTGGAGATTCAGCTACCTTGATGGAAAAGATCAGAGAAGCTCAGAAGACAGACAAGGAGATTGACGAGATAAAGGAAAGGATGAGCAAAGGAAAAGCCAAGGGATTTCGTGAGGATGAGCACGATACCTTATGGTTTGAGGACCGCGTTTATGTGCCCAATGATCCGGAGATCAGGAAGTTGATCTTGCAAGAGGCCCATGATTCACCGTATTCGATTCACCCAGGAAATACCAAGATGTATTTGGATTTGAAGGATACTTTCTGGTGGACCGGAATGAAGAAGGATATTGCGGAGTATGTAGCAGTTTGTGATGTATGTCAGAGAGTGAAGGCAGAGCATCAGAAGCCAGCAGGATTGCTACAGCCATTGCCGATACCCGAATGGAAGTGGGATAAACTAGGCATGGATTTTATCACGGGATTGCCCAGGACTCGTTCAGGCTATGACTCAATATGGGTTGTAGTCGATCGTTTGACGAAAGTAGCTCATTTCATCCCAGTGAAGACCACTTACACCAGTGCTAAGTTGGCAAAGATATACATGACCAGAATCGTATGTTTGCATGGAGTTCCGAGGACCATTGTATCAGACAGAGGAACCCAGTTTACCTCGAAGTTCTGGAATCAGTTACATGAAACTTTGGGAACCAGGCTAGAATTCAGTACAGCCTTTCACCCACAGACAGATGGACAGACCGAGAGAGTCAATCAGATTTTGGAAGATATGCTGAGAGCTTGTGCGCTAGATTATGGATCTAGTTGGGACGACAATTTGCCATATGCAGAGTTTTCTTACAACAACAGTTATCAAACCAGTTTGAAGATGGCCCCTTTCGAAGCTTTGTACGGAAGGAGGTGTAGAACACCATTGTTATGGGACGAAGTTGGAGACCGCCAGTTGTTTGGACCAGATTTGATTAAGGAATCAGAACAGAAAGTGAAGTTGATTCGCGATAGGCTCAAGGTAGCCCAGTCCAGGCAGAAGAGTTACGCGGATTCTAAACGTAAGGAGACAGTTCACGAAGTCGGAGACAGAGTTTATCTTCGAGTATCACCACTTCGAGGAGTGAAGCGCTTTGGAGTTAAGGGAAAGTTAGCGCCCCATTTTATCGGACCATACCGAGTTTTGGAGCGTCTGGGAGAAGTTGCTTACAAGCTGGAATTGCCTGAAGGATTGTCAGGAGTTCATGATGTATTTCACGTTTCTCAGTTGAAGAAGTGCCACGCAGAGATGGCTGAGATACCACTGAGAGATACCGTGCCGCTGGAAGCGATTCAGTTGGAAAGTGATTTGACCTATGAGGAGAAACCAGTTAAGATTCTTGAGTATGCCAGCCGAGTCACCCGCAGCAGGGTTATCAAGTTTTGCAAAGTTCAGTGGAGTCACCACACTGAAGATGAAGCCACCTGGGAACGAGAGGAAGATCTACGGAAAAACCACTCTCACCTATTTTCTAGCCAACCCGAATCTCGAGGGCGAGATTCATCTTAAGGGGGTAGGTTTGTAACATCCCAAATTTTCAATTTGGAATGTTATACATTAGATCATCATTGCGTAGCATATTTTATTGCATTTTGGCAAATCCTCGAAAAATCCTAAGCAACTCAAGGACCCTCGGAGAGAGTTGGGGATTTCCCGGTTTTCATATTTGATTTTATCAAATAATAAGACAAGGATTTTTTTCATTTTAATTATTTTCCCTCCGAGAAATATTTCGTATTAAAATAAATGAGAGGAGAAAATATGACTTCTCCAAAATAATTGAAATATTGGAGGAAAATATTAAATTCAAATATTTGATTTTATTTGCAATTTTAATTGCATTAAAAAAATTGCACGTTTTCAAAACTGCATTTTTTTGGGCCAAGAAAATGTTCATCTTGTTCTAATTATTTTAATTAGAAGGTGAAAATTTGTTTTAGCATTTTTGGATTTTTATTTATTTTTCTCTGATTTTTTTTATATTCGGCGAAAATTATTAAAAAAAAACGCCGAGCGCGCTGACTGGGCCGAAGCCCAGCCGACGGCCCAGCCAGCCCTGCGCCTCGTCTCCCTCCTGGAGTCGGACGACGGCCGGTAGGACACCGCCGCCGCCGCCTTGCCCCTCCCCCACGCCACCCCCTCCCCTCCTATAAGTACCCCCGACCCCGCCCCCTCTCCCTCACCCCATTCCCCACCCCGAGGAGCCCGACGCCGAGCCGCCGCCGCCACGGGAAGCCCCGAACGCCGCCGCCCTCGTCGCCCCTCGCCGCCCCCGACGACCCCGCAGCCCCGCCGCCCCTCGCCGCCCTCTCCCGAGCCCGCCAGAGCCCCGCCCGAGCCCGCCAGAGCCCCGCCCGACCCGCCGGACCGAGGTAGCCGAACGCCGCCGCCGTGCCGGTTTTTTTTTAAAAAAACCGCTCGGTTTTTTCCAAACCCTAGATTTTTTTAATAGATCGGTTTATTTTTTTCTGGTTTAATTAATTAGTGAACGTTCACCGATCCGTTCGTTTTAACGAACGCGTTCGTCGGTTAGTCGCTGTTAACGAACGTCCGTTCGTTTAACTGTTCGTCAGTTTTCTTTTTCGTCGGTTTTCCGCGATTATTCCAGATCGCGATTTCTGATCGGATCTTCGTTCTGGTTTATCTTTTCGCTCGTTTATCGGAATCAGGCGATTCAAGTGCCTAGAGTTTCGTCTCGAAATTCTCTTTCCGTTTAACCTACTCAAACAAGTTTTTGCTACTATAAAATTTGACCTAGATCCAGATTAGTAAACAAAGCTTGTTTCTTTCGCCGTTTGACTTTCGTTGCTTCGTTCGATTTGTTTCTTTTTGCGAACCGGAGTTCTTAAGTTGAACTTTCTGGTTACATATTTTATTTGAATTTTACCTGTGCATTTGATGAGTGCTTATTGTATGCTTGTTTGTTTGCGATAGAGTACCCGGAGTGCACCGCTTGCTACTCGAATCGCTAAGTTTCACGGATCATCAGCAAGGCAAGTAACACATTGATCATACCTCTTTTACTACCCAGTTTTATTGCATTAGACCAACCATCAAACATTGCATGGTTAGGATCTAATTAAATTGTGGGTATTGGGAAGTAGTTGAGGTAGTACCTATTGCCCTGTTTATTATCAAACCCTTGGGTGTTACTTCTACGTTTGCTTATATTGCTATGCTATGCTCGTAGCCGTGGATTGGGTTTGAGTGAATTTCCATGATAGATGTGAGATTGTTAATTAATGGTTTACTTAAGGTGGCAACTAAAACTCACATCTGGGTGGATTGAGGCACCTGGAGAACCCAGTGTTGCCTGTTTTTCTAAGGACCGCCACCCAGGCTCAAAGGGATCATAAGATTATTCATGCTAGAAACTTCCGTGTGCAGCCACAAGCTATTATGGGCTCTAGCATAGTTGAGTAGGTTACATGATCTCTTGAAGAGGTGGGCTAGCAGGTGTAGGGGAAAGTAGGTGTAACTGTCCACCCGGAGTAAAGAGTTATTGTTTCTGAAAGACCGTGTCTCGGTCATCCGTTTCTCAAACATCATGTAGTGCGAGAATCAAGCGGAGGCGATCGAGTCTTGTGGGGAAAAGTGCGCAAATCATGGTTAGCCGTGTCCCCGGTTATGGACATCTTGAGTATCTAGTACTTGGATTATCATGTGAATCTCATCACCATGTTACTTTAATTAATTTTGTTGGGTTAATGATGATACTTAATTGGGATTGAGATGCTGTCAACCATCCCAATGTTTAACAACCACCATGATAGTTAAATAAAATTTATTCCTTTGCAGTAGGGAAAAATTGGCTTTTCGCAAAACTGTAACCATAGAGCCTTCTACCAGCCATATATGCATGTAGTATAGCATTATTATGTTCATTACTCTCTATGTGTTACATTGCCAGCATATTCCATGTGCTGACCCGTTTTCGGGCTGCAACGTTTTATGTTGCAGACTTTTCAGACGACGAGTAAGGTGCCTTAGGTCGTGGTCTTATACTCAGTGATGCCGTTGGAGTTGATGGACTCACTTATCTTCCAAGTCTTCCGCTGTTATCGTATTTATGGACTTAAGCCATAATTATCACAATTATTTCTCTTTTGAGATACTCGATGTAATAAGTGTGTGATTGCTCTGTGCGTGTCAGCATTACTGATCCAGGGATGACACTAAAGCACAGAGCACAGACTGTTTGAGGTCTGGTCGCTACAGCCATGGAACTGGCTCCCCAACACGGGACCCTTTTCTCTCCAATGTGCCATCAATCTCAACACTCCTTTTCCCTTTTAACATATCATAACCGGACTCACTTCTAATCTGCTCCAAGGACAACATATAACTTTGTAAAAATACCTTGTTTGCCTCAACTGGAACTGGTTCTTTGTCATGCAACACATCGTCGCGCAACTGCCAATTCCGCCATACAATCATAATCACCCTCGCCCTCTCATTTTCAGACAAAGTTACGAGCAAATCAAACAGACACTCCCCTCCCGTGTTTACTATTGATTCCTTTACTGGAATAGATCACACCTCCCCCATAGCATCCCAAACCGCGCCAGCCACAGGACAGGCTACCACTGCATGGAAGCTATCCTCTGCTACCCGTCCACACCTCCAACATTGGTCACTGACCTCAAGGTGTCTTGCTTTTTTAACTTGGCGCGTTGGTAATCCTTCCTGTAACAATTTCCAAGCACAAATTTTCATCTTCTGCGGCACATCAATTTTCCAGAACATATGCCAAACTGGCCGGTCCCCATCAGATCTCGTACTTATAGCCACTCCACCATTTTTCTCTAACAATTCCATGACAGCAAGGTGGTAAGCACTTCTCACTGTGAACCTTCCATCCTTTTCGAAATGCCATGCAAGAAAGTATTCATCTGACCTGCGAGACACCTTAATTTTTAAAATTTCCTGTACATCCGGCTGTATCATATATTCACTCAGTCTTGGTTCTTTCCATGAGCCATCCGGAAGAAGAAACTAATGCACATGTGAGAACTTGCAATTACCACGATCCCCAAGGGGCTAACGGGATCCTCCTTGCGGTATCCAAGGGTCTCTCCATACCCTAACATTCATGCCATTGCCAATTCTCCAGATCATTCCTTTTTTCAACGACTCCAAACCATGCTCAATTCCCTTCCATACAGGAGACGCATTACCCGCAAAACCAGTATCCAGCAAACTTCCACGTCTATAATATCTTGCTTTTAGCAATCTCGCACATAAACTGTCGGGTCTATCAATCAATTGCCATGCCTTCCGTGCTAGTAAAGCTTGGTTTAATAGTCGCATATCACGAAAACCAAGGTCGCCTTGATTCTTTGGGCGTATAAGTTTGTCCCATGCCATCCAATGCGTCCTATGCTTCATGTTTTTCAACTCCCCAACAATAGCCACGGATCATACGTGTTAGGTCATCACATGTAGATGCCGTAGTTTAAAAACACTCATCATGTACGTCGATACCGACTGTGCAGTTGACTTAATCAATGCTTCCTTTGCCCCACTTGAAGCTTGCTTCTCCCCTAAATCAAAAGAACGCTTGCTCAAATTCGCTTGAAGTGATTGAAATTTTCCTCTATTCATCCTTCCTTCCGAAACCGGCAGACCAAGGTACCGGTCCTCAAATTCTTCACTAACCACTTTTTTTAAACCTGGACCGTAGAACAATAGTTCTATGGTAATTATATTATAAAAAAGTAATATTTACAAATACATGAACTAAAAAGACCAAAAAACCTAACCAATGCCCTTTCTAGGAAACATGTCTCAATTACGGATGGGTTTAAATCCAATCTTTGAAGTGATCTGCTTTACTTGGCTTAGCTCTGTGAACTACTGCAGTGAGTGTTTCTTTCATGCAATAAACCCAGGTCAACAAGTGAGGTGCAGCCTTCCTAAAATTTTATCATTTCTCACTAACCAGATGCTCCAACATCCTGCCAGAATGATGTCCAGTGCCAGATCATGTGGTAGCTCATTCATCCTAATGCTTATCTCATCCAAATTTGAGATTCCTCTTGGTCTGTGAGGTAATATCTTGTTCCAGCAGTCCCATGCAAAAGTGCAATCCCAAAAGAGATGTGTGGTCGTTTCTTATGTCTGTTCATTGCATAGGGCACAATTATAGTCCTCTAAGTACATTGATCTTCGTTTCAAGAGGATTCTTGTATTAACACGGTCGTAAAGCAGTAACCAGAAAAAGAATTTGTGCCTCAACTGTGCAGCAGATTTCCATAGGGTTTTGAAAACCGGGTGGCAGGTACTCGGTCCAATCAAGGATTTCGAGCCGAGTAGTTATTGGATTTCCATGGATATCCCCATTTGTTTCTACCTTGAAATTGTCCCCTATCTTGAAGTTGTGTCTGCAACTGAAGGAACTGTTGGTATGCTCGGGGGGAGAGAGGCAGATGAATCAAGTCCTCAAGATTGGGTGTTTCCAAGACTTTCAGCAGAGAGATGTCTGTATTGATGCAGAATGAGGCTAGTTGAGGATAGCTGTCACGCCCAAGATGCGACCCTATCCTAAAGGAACACGAAGGTCCCACCAAGGATAGAAGCGCATCTTGAAGACGCTTTTGCAAGGTGGATATCATTACATCAACATTACATAATATTTGGGGATACATACAAGGCATACAAATGCCGCAAGAATACATCAATACATCATACATAAGCTCAACATCCGACTACGGATGAAACATAAACAGAAACTCAAACGACATCCACCCTGCTAGCCCAGGCTGCCGACCTGGAACCTATCCCCTGAACGAAGAATAAGCAGAAGAAGAACTCCAAACAAGTAAACGTCGCTCTCGCGTCATGATCATCGCACACCTGTACCTGCAACTGGTGTTGTAGTAATCTGTGAGCCACGAGGACTCAGCAATCCCATTACCATGGGTATCAAGACTAGCAAAGCTTAAAGGGAAAGGAATGGATAAGGTGGTGAGGTTGCAGCAGCGACTAAGCAAGTATGGTGGCTAACTTACGCAACTGAGAGCGAGAAGAGAAGCAAAGGAACGGTCGTCAACTAGTAATGATCAAGAAGTGATCCTGAACTCCTACGTACGTCAAACATAACTCAGACCGTGTTCACCTCCCGGACTCCGCCGAGAAGAGACCATCACGGCTACACACGCGGTTGATGCGTTTTAATTAAGGTCAAGTGTCAAGTTCTTTACAACCGGATATTAACAAATTCCCATCTGCCACATAACCGCGGGCACGGCTTTCGAAAGATAATACCCTGCAGGGGTGTCCCAACTTAGCCCATTATAAGCTCTCACGGTCAACGAAGGATATTCCTTCTCCCGGGAAGACCCGATCAGTCTTGGAATCCCGGTTACAAGACATTTCGACAATGGTAAAAAAAACCAGCAAAGCCGCCCGGATGTGCCGACAAATCCCGATAGGAGCTGCACATATCTCGTTCTCAGGGCACACCGGATGAGCCAGACGTCGGGTTGGCATAGACCCTGGTTGCCCAGGGGGCACCGGACATCGCTCGGTTTGGACCAGCACTTGGAGAAGCACTGGCCCGGGGGGGGGGGGTAAAATAAGATGACCCTCGAGAGAGCGACTCCCTAGGGAAAAGAAATAGGCTAGGCAAATGGTAAAACCAAGGTTGGGCCTTGCTGGAAGAGTTTTATTCAAGGCGAACTGTCAAGGGGGTCCCATAAATCACCCAACCGTGTGAGGGACGCAAAATCAAGGAACATAACACCGGTATGACGGAAACTAGGGCGGCAAGAGTGGAACAAAACACCAGGCATAAGGCCGAGCCTTCCACCCTTTACCAAGTATATAGATGCATTAATAATATAAGAGATATTGTGATATCCCAACATAAACATAATCCAACATGGAGCAATCTTCATCTTCACCTGCAACTAGCAATGCTATAAGAGGGGCTGAGCAAAAGCGGTAACATAGCCAAACAACGGTTTGCTAGGAAGGGTGACAAAGGTTAGAGGTTCATGGCAAAATGGGAGGCTTGAGGAACAAGTGAAAAGGTAGCGCAGCAAAGCGATAGAACGAAGCAACTAGCATAGCAATGATAGTAATGACATCCAAGGTGACGGTCATCTTGCCTGAAATCCCGCTAGGAAGAAGAACGAGTCCATGAAGAAGAAGCCACGAAGACGAACGAATCCTCACGATCGCAACGACACGGGAACTATCGAGAAGAAGCACACAACAAGGTAAACACACCACACATGAACAAGGCATGATGCTCAATCAAGTATGATGCATGACAAGGCTACATGAAGCTACTCATGACAAGAGATGATGCATACAAGAACAACACATCAAGGCAAGTTTAAATGAGGTCGGAAACAACATATAACAAATCCGGTAAGTCCTCATATGCAAATTTCGAAATTAGTCCAGAACTGAATAAACCTCATATTCAAGTTGTTAAACAGAAAGTTAAGAGCACCATGATGATCTACACAAAATTCTAGTCAAGTTACATATAAAGTTTATTAGATTCGGAGCTACGGCCTAGAAGATATGAGCAACACAAGATAAGCATGGCATTGATGCAAAATGCATACAAACATCAAGCAAACACCTCAACACAAGGATGCAACATTATAATATGAGACTACATGCAAAACTAAGAAAGTTTCATATAGAGCATGCTCAAAACGGAGCAACGGTGCAACACATACACTCCAAACAAGATATAACAACAGTCTGTCGAAAACAGCAACTAGGCATAATGCAGGCATCAAAACGATATGCTACAAGAACTCAACATGAAAACAAAAGGCATGGACATGATGTACAGGTAAAGCACAACAAAACATGAACACTGAGCTATCTCCAGAAATCACTAGAACATGCTCAAAAGGACATGGGAAGATTGCAAATAATAACAGGTTCACAGACTTGGTGAAATTACTGGACATGGCAGAAATAACATCAGGTTGCAATGTTCAGAGCACGAAATCAACATGCTACAGGAACTTAACATAGCAAAGAAAGGCATGACATGAATCTACTCAATGCATAAGGAAAAAGTCCCTTACTGACCATAAGCCAAAAAGGACCAGAAGATATGATGGCAAGCATGTAAACATAGCAAGTTTCGTTATCAGGTTTCAGACTTGGCAGAAAACAGAGCATGGCAGAAACTATAATAAGAAGGCATGTTGGTGAGCTTGATGCACTCACCACAAAGCAATGCATGACAAAACAAGCATACCTACAGCAATATGGCATGTTAATGAAGCTATCCATGGTAAGAACAAAAGCATAGCATGTATGACACCACTACAACAAGCTTGGCAAAAATGAATATCATGTTAAGAATCTGCCAGAAATATTTTATAGCAAAAGTAGAGCAAGATTGAGTCATGCTATGGCACTCCATAATTTCAACCAAGGGCAGGAATGGATCAATTACAACTATAGCTACAAAACATCCTTACTGAACATCTCCAAAATATGCATGCATCTCTCTGTAGCATCAAGTTTACATGGCAACAAAATATCAGCAGACAAAGACTTAGAGAAAACACCAAGTCCCTGAAATCAGAAACATTACGGGGCCTAGTTTGCATGCTTGTGCTAGTCACCACAGAGATCACAAAAATACATGGCATACACCTCTGGAACGATGGCATGGCATACAACAAAACACATGTAGAGCTCATGCCCATAAGATGCACAGATTAAAAGATACAAAAATGACAAATCACCAAGTTCTGATAAGAACCAGCAGATAACAGCAACTAGCACTCTTGCAACGATGATTAGGGCATCAAGATGGACTCAAATGAACATGGCACAATGGAACAAAATGTAGAGCATCACGAGACGAACAATTTTACATATTACACACACCGAACGAAGTAACACACAGATGAACATGCACACATTATATGCAAACTCAGGGACTTAGCAGTTTTACTGAAAAAAACAGGCGGGCGACTAAACGCTAAATGACGCCCAGGGCGCGGGAATAGGGCATCTCACCACGTGGGCTTCGGCCCAGGTGAAGAGGAGGCCTGGGCTGGGCCAGGCACGGGCGGGGCCCACGGGGCTGAGGCAGGCCCGAGCGGGAGCTCGTCCTCCTCCTCCCGCTTGAGCAGGAGGGAGGCGGCCATGGCAAGGCGGCACCGACGCCGGTCGGCAGGGAGGCCAGGAGGGGCCCGGCGCAGCGAAAATGAGCGGATCCGGTCGGATACTTGCCGGATCCGGTGGGGGCGGGGGTCGGCGAAGCTTCCCAGGGCGGCGGCGGCGACTCCTGGTGCAAAGGGAGAGAGAGATGTGAGAGAGAGGGAGAGCAATGGAGGAGAAAGAGAGTCGGGGCGGGGCAGGGCGACCTGGAGACCCGACGGCAGGGGCCTGGGTGGTCGTCGGCGGCGAGGCGCGGGTCGCCGGCGGCCAGAAGGCGGCGGGGTCGCGGCGAGGGGAGCTTGGGCAGGAGGCGAGCGCCGTGGGGCGGCGGCGTGGAGAGGGCCTCGGCCCAGATCGGGGCCCAGGCGGGCTGGCTGCGGGCCCTGGAGGGCCCGGCGTGGTGGGAAGGCGCGGGAGGGCAGGTGGCCGCCCCTGGTTGGCTCCAGGCGGCTGGGAGGCGGCGCTGACCAGTGGGAGTGCGCCAATTGGCGGCGGGGAGGTGATGTGGCGGCGCCAAGTGGCGAGAAGGGAGCGGGTGGCGCGGAAATGGAGGTGGAAGGCGGAGGAGATCCCGAGGAGGAGGGGGGAAGCTGCGGCTGAGGGTTAGGGAAGGCTAGGGCCTGCCCAAAATGGCATGGGAGGGGTTTATATAGGGAAGGGGGGGGGGTTAGGATTAGGGTTAGGAGGGGTTTCGGAGCTTTCGGAGCCCTCCGATCGCGATCGGGCGGTTCCGGACGCGAGGAGAGGTTTAGTGAGCTGGACTTGGACTGTGGGAGAGGAGAGGGAGAGACCCGGCGACGTTTTCGGAGACCGAAACATCTGACGAAGGTACCGCCAACGATACCGCTATGAGTTCAACGGTTGGGCTATCAAACGGACTCCGAATGCGACGAAATTTGACGGGCGGTCTGTCGGTGCTATACCAAGGCCACTCGGCAAATACCGCCCCATTCCGAGAATGTTCAACACCCGCACATGAAAAGAGACAAAAGGAGGCGCCGGGTGACATAGGAGTGCCGGATTGCAGAACGGACAACGGGGAAAATGCTCGGATGCATGAGACGAACACGTATGCAAATGCAATGCACATGACGACATGGTATGAAATGCAGATGATGACATGGCAAAATGCAACACGCAAGCAGATGACAAGGCAACGACAGCGAATAACTGGCAGACACCTGGCGCAACGGATCCGGGGCATTACAATAGCTGCTCTGCATCGCCTGATCCTTCCATTTGTCCTTCCAGAATGCAACTACGTTACTAGTACCAGCTACACACAAAGGTTGCTCTTTATAAATAGGAAGTAGCTTATGCACAGCTTTCCACCAGAAGGAACCAGTAGGTCTATCATTAGGTAGATGTTGTGAGCAATATAATTCCCATATTATCTTGACCCAGGGAGTGTCCTCTCTATTCATGAACTTATGCAGGAATTTCAGAAGTAATGCTTGGTTGTGGATTTCAACATTTATCACTCCCAAGCCATTCCTTTTTCCTGTGAGCCATATTTTCTCCAAAGACAGTGCTTGAGGTATAAGTTAATTTGGTTAAGCACTATTTTGGGGATCATGAGTGTGGACATGAAGAATGTAGGCATGCAGGAGAAGATAGATTTAACCAAAGTGAGCTTGTCCCCAGTGGATAGAGAGTTGCAGCCAGTCAGTCTTGATGAAATTCTTTTGAGCATAGGGGAGAAATCTTCCACTTTAGGTTTTGAGTGGCACAAAGGCAGACCCAAGTAAGGTAGAGGGAACTGTCCAATCTAACATCCCAGTAAAGTGGATATTTCTTGCATTTGTCTGTCTGGTGTGTTGATGGATATCAATGTGGATTTGGCATAGTTGACTTTTAATCCAATGTAAGCAGCATAGTGCAGTAATAAGTTCTTGACATGTTGGAACTGATCTGATGAGGCAGGTAAGAGTAGCAGGGTATCATCTGCATATTGGATGACAGGGAAGGTAGTGCAAGACTGGTGTTGGAGAGGAGCTTCAATAAGTTGATGTGCCATGGCTTCATTCAACATAGACTGCACGAGGTCATCAGCAAGGACAAAGATAAGAGGGGACAGTGGATCCCCTTGTCTAACTCCTTGCTTGCATAGAAACTGTCTACCTGGTACACCATTAAGGAAAACTGCAGAAAAGCTAGTGCTGTAAATCTGTTTGATCCAGCTAATCCATCCTCTTGCAGATAAAATCTCTATGATGGTGTTGTGATTTAGAAGATCAAAAAGCCTTCTCAAAGTCTAACTTTAGCAGCACAATCTCTTTTTTGGATTGATAGCATTGGTGAATATACTCAGAGGCCTAGGCTAAACAATCCTGAATGCATCTATTGTTGAGAAAACCATAATGATTTTCATGGACCATCTTCAGTATCAACTTCAGTACTTGCCTAACATTTGTCACTGCCGTGTTGGGCCTGTTGGGCCCGCGGGCCTGCATCTTGGCCCATGTACAGGTGGGTTTCTAGTCGTATGCAGGCCGTGGTGACCCAGTAGGCAGCATTTTTTATTTTTTATGTCATTTTAGTTTGCTATTAAAGTTTTTAACATAAAATACTTTATGAAAATTCTTTTTGATATTAAAGTTCTTAACAAAATACTTTGATAATTTTAGTTGCATAAATTTTATATAATTTTAAGTTAATATTATTTTGATAATAACTAGAGGTTTATACAAGCTTTTTAGTTGATTCTTTTTGCTATTGAAGAATATTATAGTTTTGTTTTAGTTGATCATAACAAAAAATTTTAATTGATTCTTTTTATTTCATTTTTTTGCTATTAGAGTTTTATAGAAGCTTTTTAGTTCATTTCTTTTGCTATTAGAGTTTTATAAAAGCTTTTTAGTTCATTCTTTTGAAAAGCAGTACAAATAAACTCTGAAAAGGTTGAAAGTTGGCATGGTATCATCATTTCATCCACATAGCATGTGCTAAAAAGTTGAGAGGGTTACAGCAAAAACTGGATGCACTTCGTGTACAAAATGGACAATCTCTTTCAAAGTATCACAGTTTCAGACGAAAACTCGTCTGTTACAAAGGGATTTATTTTTTTTAACTTATTTCAACTCCAGACTTTTTGTGCGTTCACCATGCACATTAAAAGTCACATCATCAATTTTCAACCCTTTCTGACTTCATTTGGTATTTTTCATGCATTTACTGATTTTTTTAGCTAAATGACCCTGAAATTGAAAATCACTACAAAATGAACTCTAAAAAGGTTGAAAGTTGGCATGGTATCATCATTTCACCCACATAGCATGTGCTAAAAAGTTGAGAGGGTTATGGCAAAAGCTGGATGCACTTCATGTACAAAATGGACAATCTCTTTCGAAGTATTACAGTTTCGGACGAAAACTCGTCTGTTACAGAAGGCATTTCATTTTTTCCTTCGCGTAATCAGAGCCATCATCGTATCCTCCTTCACTTTTTCTTCATGTGTGTCCCTTTCTTATTGCACCGTAAATCTTCATCGTTTAACAGGGTACTTGGGTCAGCCTTCACTTTGAAGGGAGAAATTTCATGAAACTTTTCATAATCTTCAGCCATGTCTGTCTTGCCCTCCACTCCCACGATGTCTTGGCGCTTTGGCTCATCGTATGATGTATTCTCTTCCTTATCTTTTTCTTTTTCTCGGTTTGGTAGACATGTCCTTCACATAGAAAACCTGCGCCACATCATTGGCTAGGACGAATAGTTCGTCTGTGTACCCAAGATTGTTCAGATCCACTATTGTCATTCCGTATTGTGGGTCTACCTGTACCCCACCTCCTGACAGATTGACCCATTTGCACCGAAACAAAGGGACCTTAAAATCATGTGCATAGTCAAGTTCCCATATGTCCACTATGTAACCATAATATGTGTCCTTTCCCCTCTTGGTTGCTGCATCAAAGCGGACACCACTGTTTTGGTTGGTGCTCTTTTGATCTTGGGCGATCGTGTAAAATGTCCATTTATCTCGTACCCTTTGTAAGTCAATACAGTCGAATATGGTCCCCTGGCCAACGAGTACAGCTCATCTCCAACAATGTTGTCACCCATGAGATGTGTTTGCAACCAACTGCCCAAAGTCCTGATGTGTTCACATGTAATCTAGTCGTCACACTGCTTCGGGTGTTAGGAGCGCAGAATATTCTTGTGTTCATTGACATATGGGGTCACCAAGGTAGAATTCTGTAGAACTGTGTAGTGTGCTTGAACCCAAGAATGCCCGTCCCTACATATTATTGAGTCCGCTCCTAGCATGCCTTTTCCAGTCAGTCTCCCCTCATACGGCGATTGAGGGAGACCAATCGGCTTAAGGTCAGGAATGAAGTCAACACAAAACCCAATGACCTCCTCTGTTTGATGTCCCGTGGAGATGCTTCCTTCTGGCCTAGCACGGTTACGAACATATTTCTTTAAGGCTCCCATGAACCTCTTAAAGGGGAACATATTATGTAGAAATATAGGGCCCAGAATGACAATCTCGTCGACTAGATGAACTAGGACGTGCGTCATGATATTGAAGAAGGATGGTGGGAACACCAGCTCGAAACTGACAAGACATTGCACCAAATCATTCTTTAACCTTGGTAGGATTTCTGGATCGATTACCTTCTGAGAGATTGCATTGAGGAATGCACATAGCTTCACAATGGCTAATCGAACGTTTTCCTGTAGAAGCCCCCTCAATGCAACCGGAAGTAGTTGCGTCATAATCACATGGCGGTCATGAGACTTTAGGTTCTGAAACTTTTTCTCTGGGATATTTATTGTTCCCTTTATATTGGACGAGAAGCCAGACGGGACCTTCATACTGAGCAGGAATTCAAAGAAGATTTCCTTCTCTTCTTTGGTAAGAGCGTAGCTGGCAGGACCTTGATACTGCTTTGGATGCATGTCGTCTTTTGCGTGCACACGTTGCTGGTCCTCCTATGCCTCCAGTGTATCTTGTGTCTTCCCATACACGCCCAAGAAGCCTAGCAGGTTCACGCAAAGATTCTTCGTCACGTGCATCACGTCGATTGCAGACTGGACCTCTAGGTCTTTCCAATAGGGTAGGTCCCAAAATATAGATTTCTTCTTCCACATGGGTGCGCGCCCCTCAGCCTCATTCGGAATAGATAGTCTGACAGGACCCTTTCCAAAGATTACTTGTAAATCATTGACCATATCAAGTATGTGATCACCAGTACGTAGGGCGGGTTTCTTCCGGTGATCTGCCTCACCTTTGAAATGCTTGTCTTTCTTTTGACATTGATGGTTGGTCGGAAGAAATCGAAGGCGTCCCAGGTACACATTCTTCCTTCATTTGTCCAAATATATACTTTCGGTGTCATCTAAACAATGCGCGCATGTGTGGTATCCCTTGTTTCTCTGTCCTGAAAGGTTATTGAGAGCAGTCAAATCATTGATGGTTACAAACAGCAACACATGTAGGTCAAATTCCTCCTAGTTGTGCTCATTCTACACACGTACACCTTTTCCATTCCACGGCTATAAAAGTTCTTCAACTAATGGCCTTAGGTACACATCAATGTCGTTGCCGGGTTGCTTAGGGCCTTGGATGAGCACTGGCATCATAATGAACTTCCGCTTCATGCACAACCAAGGAGGAAGGACATAGAGTCATGGGCCAGGTGCTATGATTGCTGCTCTGCTCCCCAAAAGGATTAATGCCATCTGCGCTTAAACCAAACCATATGTTTCTTGCGTCACCTACAAAGTCCCCCCACCTTCTCTCAATTTTTCTCCACTGTGGCCCGTCAGTGGGTGCTCTCAACTTCCCGTCTTTCTTACGGTCCTCTTTGTGCGATCGCATCAACTTGGCATGCTCTTTGTTTCTGAACAGACGTTTCAACTGTGGTATTATAGGAGCATACCACATCACCTTGGCAGGAACCCTCTTCTTGGGGCGCTCGCCCTCAACATCACCAGGGTCATCTCGTCTGATCTTATACCGCAATGCACCACATACCGGGCATGCGTTCAAATCCTCGTACTCACCGCGGTAGAGGATGCAGTCATTAGGTCTTGCATGTATTTTCTGCACCTCCAATCCTAAAGGGCATAGAACCTTCTTTGCTTCGTACGTACTGTCGGACAATTCGTTTTCCTTTGGAAGCTTCTTCTTCATTATTTTCAGTAGCTTCCCAAATCCGTTGTCAGATACAACATTGTCTGCCTTCCATTGCAGCAATCCCAGTGTGGTACCGAGCTTTGTGTTGTCATCTTCGCAATTTGGGTACAACCCTTTTTTGTGATACTCTAACATGCAATCGAACTTCAACTTCTCCCTTTGACTTTGGCATTGTATCTTTGCATCAACAATGACCCGACGAAGATCATCATCGGGCACATCGCCTGGTTCCTCTTGTTCTTCAGCTTCCCCCGGGTAGTATCACCGTATTCAGGGGGATAGTTGTCATCATCCTCTTCTTCTTCGCTATCTTCCATCATAAGCCCTCTTTCTCCGTGCTTGGTCCAAACATTATAGTGTGGCATGAAACCCTTCTCAAGCCGGTGGACGGGAAGGGTTTTCAAGTTAGAGTAATCCTTCGTATTCTCGCAGACAGGGCATGGACAAGACATAAAACCATTCTGCTTGTTTGCCTCAGCCACTTCGAGAAATTTATGCAGGCCCTCAATGTACTCGGATGTGCATCGATCACCGTACATCCATTGCCGATTCATCTGCGTGCATTATATAATTAAGTGTATCAAAAACCATTACAGAACATCATGAATAGAGAAGTGACCAAATTAATACGAATTGATCATCACATTTAAACCAAAGTACAGTAGTGATCAAATGTTATTGCTAGAAAAATAAATACATAAAGTTCATACATAGTTCTCATAGAACAACATATAGCTCTCTAGAGCATCTAATTAGAACATACATTGAAACTATGAAAAACATTTAAATGCAACAACAAATGCGATCATAATCGCAACTAAGGTAACAACTGATCCAACAGCATAATGATACCAAGCCTCATTATGAATGGCATATTTTCTAATCTTTCTAATCTTCAAGCGCATTGCATCCATCTTGATCTTGTGATCATCGACGACATCCTCAACATGCGACTCCAATTCCATCTTCTCCTTCTCAATTCTTTTCAATTTTTTCTTCAAGTAATTATTTTCTTTTTCAACTAAATTTAACCTCTCGACAAGAGGGTCGGTTGGAATTTCCGGTTCACATACCTCCTAGATAAAAACATCTATGTTATGTTGGTCGGCATAATTGTCATAAACACTAAATGAAACAAATCATAATAAAAGATAATATACCACATCCAAATCATAGACAGGATGAGGGCCGACGGGGGCGGATAACAAAACCATGGCACTATATAATAACAAACAATAATAAAAGTAAGGAAATTATACAAGTATCTATCTAAATCATACAAGTAAGAATTTTTTCTTTTAAAAAGAAGATAAGAACAAGAGGCTCACCACGGTGGTGCCGGTGACGAGATCGGCGCGGGCGATCGACGGCGCTGAGGACGGGGACGGGACGACACCCTACACATGTGCAGACTCTAAGAAGTTAATTTGAGCTCAAATTGTGCATCTAAATTAAAAGAACTCCCACATACACTCCTCCACTAAAACCCACAAACCACTCTACTTCTAGAGCATTTAAAATGAGCTAAATTAGCAGTGAGAGATGAAAGGATGAAGTTGCTAACCTTTTAGAACACTTGTGTAGTTGGTGCACCGCCAAACCTAGAGAAATCTTGGGCAAAATGGAGTTTGGAGGTCGAGCTTGGAGAGGAGAAAGCTTAAGTGTGGCTCAGGCATTTCATCGAACACCTCATGTGCGTAGGAGGTGAAAATAGAGAGCAACACACCTCCCACATGCCGCCCGGCCAAAAAACAAAGGAGTGAGCAGGCAGGGGCGAGCATATATATAGGCATATCTTTAGTCCCGGCTGGTGGCTAGAACCGGGACAGAAGACTGGCTTTTAGTCCCGATTCCAGCCACCAACCGGGACTAAAGGGGCAGCGCCAGGGGTGAGGCCCTTTGGTCAAAGGGGTCAGACGAACCGGGACCAATGGCCCCCGAGGCCCGGTTGGCGCCCTGGCCTTGCAAACCGGGACTAATGCACCCATTGGTCCCGGTTCATAGGAGAACCGGGATTAATGCCCTTATCTCGCCTGGACCAAAGCCTTGTTTTCTACTAGTGGTGTGAGGCAATCTCTTTCACTGTTACTATCACACCTTTTTCTAGAAAGGGGAAAGAGGAGAGCCTAATGTTGCTTTCATGTACTGTGGCTTGTGTATCTGCCTAGAGAAGGTCGTGTTCTGTGTAGTGCATGTATGTACCAATTGGAGAGACGAAAGAGAGAACACAGATGAAACCATTTCTCAAATTGTTACCACAGATTGTATTGGGAGGACTGTTTTCCATGTTTACAATCCACTTGTCTTGATATGAACTTATTCCTGTCTTTCTAGGATCTATTTCAAAGGAACACTCTTCATTATGAGAATCAATGAAAAGACTTTACGCCAATATTTGGTGGCCGTCACTTAGCTTTTGTTGGTTGAATTATGCTTGTCCTGTATGATTGAAAACTGCCTCTTGGTTGCCACCAGCCAGTCCTAGAATTGACAAGCTGAAGATGTAAACGTATCTCTCACTTTGCACTAGTGTCCTAGAATTTGCCTCTCATGTAAAACATGTGGCCTCTCCTTAGAGGCTTGATCTTCGATATTTGCAAAGGGTTCATGCGTGGGACTGTAGACATCACCCACCTTAATTTTGGCGTTCTCTCGCTTGTTCCTAAGGTCTCTGAGGCACACAATATTCGACAGTTCCGACCGATCGCGCATATTAATGCCCCTTTTAAGATTTGCGCAAAAGCGTGTGCTACTTATTGAGCTTGAGTTGGTTTTTCCCTTGAAGAGGAAAGGGTGATGTAGCAAAGTAGAGATAAGTATTTCCCTCAGTTAGAGAACCAAGGTATCAATCCAGTAGGAGACAACGCACAAATCACCAATACCTGCACAAATGATTATGAAATGCAGGCATCACGTCCGTGTCAAGTAGACCGACTCATGCCTGCATCTACTACTATTAATCCACATATCGACCGACTCCTACCTACATATAGAGTATTAAGTTCATGAAGAATAGAGTAATGCTTTAAGTAAGATGACATGATGTAGAGGAATAAACTCAAGCAGTATGATGTAAACCCCGTCTTTTTATCCTCGATGGCAACAATATAATACGTGCCTCGCTACCCCTATTGTCACTAGGTGAGGACACCGCAAGATTGAACCCAAAGCTAAGCACTTTTCCCATTGCAAGAAAAACCAATCTAGTTGGCCAAACTAAACCGATAGTTCGAAGAGAATTACAAAGATATCAAATCATGCATAAAATAATTCAGAGAAGATTCAAATAATATTCATAGATAAGTTGATCATAAATCCACAATTCATCGGATCTCGACAAACACACTGCAAAAGAAGATTACATCGGATAGATCTCCAAGAACATCGAGGAGAACATGGTATTGAGAATGAAAGAGAGATAAGAAGCCATCTAGCTACTAGCTATGGACCCGTAGGTCTATGGTAAACTACTCACGCTTCATTGGGGGGGGGCAATAGAGTTGATGTAGAAGCCCTCCGTGATCGAATCCCCCTCCGGCAGGATGCCGGAAAAGACCCCAAGATGGGATCTCACGGGAACAGAAGGTTGCGGCGGTGGAAAAGTGTTTTCGTGGATGCTTCTGGTGGTTTGGGAATATATGTGAATATATAGGGCCAAGGGTTAGGTTAGAGGAGTCCCGAGGAGGCAGCAAGGCAGGGGGCGCCCCACCTAATGCGCGCCCTCCCCCCTTGCCGCCGCCTCGCGGCTCTTCTGACTTGATCTCCAAGTCTCCAGGGTGTCTTCTGGTCCAAGAAAAAAACATCGTGAAGGTTTTATTCTATTTGGACTCCGTTTGGTATTCCTTTTCTGCGAAGCTAAAAAACAAGGGGAAAAACTGGCACTGGGCTCTAGTTTAATAAGTTAGTCCCAAAAATAATATAAAATAGCATATAAATGCATATAAAACATCCAAAACAGATAATATAATAGCATGGAACAATAAAAAATTATAGATACATTGGAGACGTATCAAGCATCCCCAAGCTTAATTCATGCTCGTCCTCGAGTAGGTAAATGATAAAAAAAATTGATGTGGAATACTACATAACATATTTGTCCATGTAAGTTTTCTTTATTGTGGCATGAATGTTCAGATCCATAAGATTCAAAACAAAAGTTTAATATTGAAACAAAGATAATAATACTTCAAGCATACTAACAAGGCAATTATGTCTTCTCAAAATAACATGGCCAAAGAAAGCTTATCCCTACAAAATCATATAGTGTGGCTATGCTCCATCTTCATCACATAAAATATTCAAATCATGCACAACCCCATTGACAAGCCGAGCAATTGTTTCACACTTTTGGTGTTCTCAAACCTTTTCAACTTTCAGCAATGCATGAGCATGAGCCATGGACATAGCACTATAGGTGGTTGTGGAGAAGACAAAAAAGAGGGAGATAGTCTCACATCAACTAGGCGTATTAACGGGCTATGGAGATGCACATCAATAGATATCAATGTCAGTGAGTAGGGATTGCCATGCAACGAATGCACTAGAGCTATAAGTTTATGAAAGCTCAAAAGAAAACTAAGTGGGTGTGCATCCAACTTGCTTGCTCATGAAGACCTAGGGCAATTTGAGGAAGCCCATCGTTGAAATATATTAACCAACTTCCATAATAAAAAATTCCCACTAGCATATGAAAGTGACAACATAGGAGACTCTCTATCATGAAGATCATGGTGCTACTCTGAAGCACAAGTGTGGAAAAAGGATAGTAACATTGCCCCTTCTCTCTTTTTCTCTCATTTTTTTTGTTTTTTTGTTTGGCTTCTTTGGCCTTCATTTTTTTTATTTTTTTCCTCACATGGGACAATGCTCTAATAATGAAGATCATCACACTCTTATTTACTTACAACTCAAAAATTACAACTCGATACTTAGAACAAAATATGACTCTATATGAATGCCTCCGGCGGTGTACCGGGATGTGCAATGACTCAAGAGTGACAAGTATGAAAGAATTATGAAAGGTGGCTTTGCCACAAATACGATGTCAACTACATGATCATGCAAAGCAATATGAGAATTATGGAACGTGTCATAATAAAACGAAACGATGGAAAGTTGCATGACAATATATCTCGGGATGGCTATGGAAATGCCATAATAGGTAGGTATGGTGGCTGTTTTTAGGAAGGTATATGGTGGGTGTATGGTATCGGCGAAGATTGCGTGGCACTAGAGAGGCTAGCAATGGTGGAAGGGTGAGAGTGTGTATAATCCATGGACTCAACATTAGTCAAAAAGAACTCACATACGTATTGCAAAAATCTACTAGTCATCGAAACAAAGTACTACGCGCATGCTCGTAGGGGATAGATTGGTAGGAAAAGACCATCGCTCATCCCCGACCGCCACTCATAAGGAAGACAATAAAAAATACCTCATGCTCCAACTTCGTTACATAACGGTTCACCATACGTGCATGCTACGGGAATCACAAACCTTAACACAAGTATTTCTCCAATTCACAATTACTCACTAGCATGACTCTAATATCACCATCTCTATATCTCAAAACAATCATAAGGAATCCAACTTCTCACAGTATTCAATGCACTTTATATGAAAGTTTTTATTATATCCCTCTTGGATGCCTATCATATTAGGACTAAATTCATAACCAAAGCAAATTACCATGCTGTTTAAAAGGACTCTCAATAATATAAGTGAAGAATGAGAGTTCAATAATTTCTACAAAATAAAGCCACCGCCGTGCTCTAAAATGATATAAGTGAAGCACTAGAGCAAAATTGCCTAGCTCAAAAGATATAAGTGAAGCACATGGAGTATTCTAATAAATCATGATTCATGCGTGTCCCTCTCAAAAGGTGTGTACAACAAGGATGATTGTGTCACACTAAAAAGTAAAGACTCATATCATACAAGACGCTCCAAGCAAAACACGTATCATGTGGTGAATAAAAATATAGCCTTAAGTAAAGTTACCGATAGACGAAGATGAAAGAGGGGATGCCTTCCGGGGCATCCCCAAGCTTAGGCTCTGGGTTGTCCTCGAATATTACCTTGGGGTGCCTTGGGAATCCCCAAGATTTGGCTCTTGTCACTCCTTATTCCATAGTCCATCAAATCCGTACCGAAAACTTGAAAACTTCACAACACAAAACTCAACAGAAAATCTCATAAGCTCCGTTAGTATATGAAAATAAATTACCACTTTTGGTACCGTTGTGAACTCATTATCTATTTATATTGGTGTAATATCTACTGTATTCCAACTTTTCCATGGTTCATAGCCCCCTATACTACCCATAGATTCATCAAAATAAGCAAACAACACATAGAAAACAGAATCTGTCAAAAACAGAACAGTCTGTAGTAATTTGTAACTACAAAAATTCTGAAAAATTAGGACAACCTGGGAAATTTGTGTACCAATCTTGTGAAAAAGGAATCATATCAAAACCTCAATTCTGTAAAAAATGAAAATTATTTTCCACGGCGCAAAAGTTTCTGTTTTTCAGCAAGATCAAAACAACTATCACTGTAAGCCATCCCAAAGGTCTTAATTGGCACAATCACTAATTAAAACACAAAAACACATCTAACCAGAAGCTAGATGAATTATTTATTGAAAAACAGAACCAAAAAGCAAAGAACAAAAATAAAATTGGGTTGCCTCCCAACAAGCGCTATTGTTTAACCCCCTTAGCTAGGCATAAAAACACATAAATAGATATAGGTATTGTCATAGTAATAATAAGGCAAATCTCGAAAGCTAATCTCATACTCCCTTCATTCAGCAGAAAGCTTTCTTTGTGGTAAGCAAAAGTAATCAAAAGGGCTAAATTTAATGGGATAAGGATCCCTAAGATCATGCTCGGGAGGAATTGGTTCCTCCTTCGGCCCCTCATATTGTATGACCAACTCATCATTGTAAGCATTATTTTGGCAAAAAGTCATGAGCTTTTGTCCAAGATAGAAACACAATCCGTTGTTTTGTCTAGCAAAATTATCATTAAGTTCAGAAATCTTATCAACTAAAACATCGGTAGGGACCCTCTTTCTTAAATTTTCATTATAAGCAACATGATCTAGAGATCGTAAACGCATTATTTCCTCTTGGTTAAAGAGAACCCCCTCTACGGGAGGTCGACCACCATCTACTTTATAATGCGTGAAAATTTCACTAGCTTCTTTCATAATAAATCTAAACTCATGGGCTAGAAATATAGTGTCGGCGCGCTTAACAAAAGAATGCTCAATATTAGAAAACTCTAGAAAAATCCTTTGTATGCATGGATGCATATGAACAAATTGTCTTTCAAGTTCAACCACAAGAAAAGATATAGCATCCGCGAGACTACTAGTTTTATGGAGAATCGATCCACCTAACATGGGTAACGCACCAGCACAAGTAAATAAATCTTGAATAACCCCTTTTCCAATAATATTGCCACTCCCTATGCGAAGTTTTTTAGTGTGCATGATAGTAGATTCTTCATGAGGATTAAAATTAGCAAAAGCATGAAAGTTTCCCCCATCGTTACTACTATCCTTTTCAGTGATAATCTCCCTAGATTCAGACATGGTAGCAACAAACCAATCTATCAAACGTGCAAACTAAAAGCAACAAGGAAGACGAATGGAAGAGGGGCAAAGAAAAAGGCAAATCTTTTCAAAAATTGTTTTAGAAGTGGGGAAGATGAAAATGAGAGGAAAATGGTGAATAATGTAATGCAAGAGATGAGAGTTTATGATGGGTACTTGGTATGTCTTGACTTGGCATAGATCTCCACGACAACGGCGCCAGAAATTCTTCCTGCTACTTCTTGAGCTTGCGTTGGTTTTTCCCTTGAAGAGGAAAGGGTGATGCAACAAAGTAGAGATAAGTATTTCCCTCAGTTAGAGAACCAAGGTATCAATCTAGTAGGAGACAACGCACAAATCACCAATACCTGCACAAACAATCAAACACTTGCACCCAACATGATAAAGGGGTTGTCAATCCCTTCACGATCACTTGCAAAAGTGAGATCTGATAGAGATAGATAAAACTAAACAAAAAATAAAGTAAATATTTTTGGGATTTTTGGTTTATAGATCGGAAAGTAAAAGATTGCAAAATAGTAGATCGAAAACTAATATGATGGAAAATAGACTTAGGGGCCATAGGTTTCACTAGAGGCTTCTCTCAAGATAGCAAAAAATATGGTGGATGAACAAATTACTGCCGAACAATTGATAGAAAAGCGCAAAGTTATGACGATATCTAAGGCAATGATTATGAAATATATGTGTCGGCGTCCTGGGAACGGGGGTACCCAGACTTGCCTGCCTGCGGCCCATGGCGTGGCTCCACCAACGGCCTGGTACGACCCATCTTCAGCAGCAACCACTCAAGACCCTCCCGAGGGGCCAAGCCTCGCGAGGCAGACAACACCAAGACCTCCTTGGGGGCGGCCTCACTAGGCTGGCTCCCGAGGAGTGGAGATATCTATGCAAGGGGCACCTCGCAAGGTTCATGTGATGTGAGCCATGACGACCAAGGCCAGGCGAGCACCAGTGGGCGCAGTATACCAGTTTCCTCTTTGGTGCTAAGGAGGCAGGCACAGGCGAGGAGTCCCGAGGCATCAGGCAAAGGTTTCCATATCGGTGCAACGAGACCAAGACCAGCAGGACGGAGGTCATCGCGGAGCCCACAGCTGCATCACCACCAGAGCCTTTGGCAGGCGAAGACCACCTTTTGTCAGGATAGCTTGTACTAGTTGTCTCCCTTCAAAATTGGCCGTTGTGGGATCCCTTCCCGCCTACATTTGGGAAGAGAACCAGGGCCTCTATAAATAGGACTAGCCACCACCATAGGAAGGGGATGGATCATTCAGACCACCCTCACACGCACCAGCTCACCAAGCTCAAGAACACCTCTCCTCAGGAGGCTGTTCGTCCATTGTACTTGTTCATCCTCAGCCTGCGAGGCAATCCACCACCACCACACTGGAGTAGGGTATTACACCACAACGATGGCCCGAACCAGTATAAACCTCTGTGTCCCGTGTTCTTTGGGTTTGTTGAGCTTGGCCGTGTGATCGTTGAGTGGGCGAGCCAGGGAGAGAGAGTTCTTCATGCGCACCCAGAGTTCAAACCTCAAGGGTTTGCCGGAACCCACAATCTGACATTTGGCGCGCCAGGTAGGGGTGCGCCGAAGCCTTTCTTCCGTCAATCGACGCACCACTGCTCCGCCGCATACATGGCTGACGCTCCCCGAGCCGCTGAGCACCGGGCCGCCCTTGCTACTCGCGTCTCTCAGACGGCGCCCGTTGGCGGACCTCCCCGCCGTTCTCCATTGCCCGTTGCCAATGCCGCCACCGGCCCGGCAGAGAACGAGCAGCAAGCTTCATCGTTGCACCCCTCTGTGCGGCGGGACGGACGCACCGCCACCCCGTCGCTGACTCCGGCCGGCTCGTCGTCCCACGCTCGTCGCGCACCCACGAACGCGCAGGCCGCGCTGCTCATGGCACGCGAGATCCTACGTTACCGCCCGGTCGACGACCTCTACAAAGACTGGCTGGACCACTTCGCCGAGCTCGTCAGCGCTGCTGGGGGCTGTCCCGTACCGTCCCTCTCGCTGCCTCGTCCACCTCCTGCTACGGGTGACGTAGCCCATGGAATGCCTCCACCGCCTCCGCATCAAGACGACACCCTCGCACCAAGGCCCGCGGCCTCGTGGCGCGACCCACCGTGCAGGGCACCCGCGCACGAAGAAGGAAGCTTCCAAGAGATCCCGCAGCCACAAGAAGACGCTCCTGCGCTCCCTGCACCACCACGTCAAGACCACGTGCCGCCTGTGGTGGCGGCGGGAGGGTACCAGGACCGGGCTCCGCCTCCATGATGGGCTCCAGTGACCACGGCGGGCTGCCGTGCCTTCACCCCCGAGCTACGCAGCGTCGTCTGGCCCGACAAGTTCAAGCCCAACCTGCCTCCGTGCTACGATGGCACCCCCGACCCTGCTGAGTTCTTGCAGCTCTACGAACTGAGCATCAAGGCGGCCAACGGCAACGAGAAGGTCATGGCGAACTGGTTTCCCATGGCTCTCAAGGACGGTGCGCGCTCATGGCTCCTGAACCTGCCCGCGGGATCGATCTCCTCCTGGGGCAAGATGCACGAGCGTTTCGTCGCCAACTTCCATGGCACTTGCGACCGCCCGCCGGCCGCGGGTGACCTGCGGCGCATCAAGCAATAGCCAGGGCAAACCCTGCAGAAGTACATCCAACGCTTTAACAACGTTCGCCTTAAGATCCCCAAGGTGACGGACGAAGCCATCATCTCAGCATTCTCCGATGGCGTCCATGATGTCTAGATGAAGGAGGAGCTCGCCATCCACGAGGACCTATGCACGGCTCTAGAGATGTTCAACATGGCGACCAAGTGCGCGAGAGCTGAGGAGGGGCGCCTCTCCCTCCTGGAGCTTCAAGCCATCGACCCAGAAGACAAGAAGGCCAAGACCAAGGATGTGAAGCTCAAGGGAGCAGCCGTGCTTGCGGCCGAGCGAGAGATGAAACGCGGCTGCGACCACCCGGAGTCGTCCAAGGGCAACCGACCATTTTGCGCCTTCCACAACATACACAGCCACAACACCAACGACTGTGAGGAGCTCAGGGCCATCCGTGATGACACTACAAAAAAAGACACATCCGTGACATTTTGGGCCGAACGAATTTTTTTCTGTCATACTTATGACACTTCTATGACGATAATTATGACAAAACCTGCTATCATCATAGATGTGGTGGGGTCCTACTTCTATGACAAAAAATCATGACAGAAAATGGGCTTTTCGTCCTGGGCGGGCCGGAGACGCAACTGCATGACATTCTTTGGGCCGTCCATGACAGAAAAAACCGTGGTAGAAGCGAGGGCGAGGAAAATATCGGGGTGTTCCCGGTTAGGGTGGGTGGTCGGGGCCGAGCGATGTGCGTTTCTCTCATACACGCACGCGCGTGGGTGCGAGGCGTTGGGCTCTAACTGAACCCGAGCGATTGCACTGTAGGCTACGCGTTACTGAACCCGAGCGATCGATCGATGGCTGTTAACTGAACCCGATCGAGCGATTCCTTCGCTACTGCTGCTAACTGAAGCCGATCGATGCTGCCTCTGGATGAACAGTGAGCGTTGCTGGGGGGGTTTGGATGAACAGTTCCCGGTGGGGGTGGATGAACAGGACCCCGTGGTGTTGCCTCTGGATGAACAGGACCCCGATCGATCGAGCCGGTTGGGGCTAGATGAACAGGACCCCGTGGCCGTGGAGGGCTGGATAAACAGGACCACCCCGTGGAGGGCAGGATGAACAGTAGACGGTGGAGGGCAGGATGAACAGTAGCCCGTGGAGGGGTGGTTGAACAGGAGCCCGTGGAGAGGGGTGGTTGAACAGTAGCCGGTGGAGTAGCGCGCGGTGGAGGCTGGATGAACAGTCGTAGGTGGAGGCTGGAGGAGGTCGACGGTGGATGAATAGTAGCCCGTGGAGGCTGGAGGGGGTCGATGGTGGAGATGAACAGTATCCCGTGGAGTCCCGTTTTGCGGTACGCCACACCCCTCCTGATGAACAGGACCCCCGTTTCGACCGTAGTGCTCCAACACAAGTTCGTTTCCTCCGTTTTGCGGTACGCCACACCCCTCCCGATCAACAGGACCCCCGTTTCGACCATAGGAGGTCCGTTTCCTCCGTTTTGTGGTATGCCAGACCCCTCCCGATGAACAGGATCCCGTTTCGACCGTGGCCGGTCGAACACAAGGCCGTTTCCTCCGTTCCGTGGTACGCCAGGCCTCGTTTCCATCGGCTGTTCCGTCCAAGCCCTCCCGATGAACACGACGACACATTCCGTTTCGACCCAGCCGGTTGGCTCCCCATGAACACGACGACGATGCAGTTTCTCTGTTCTGACCCAGCCATGTACACGAGCCCTGGCCGTACGTATGCGCGAGTAGGCGTTCGAGACCCTGCCCGTATGTATGTACGTGGTCGTATTTTCTTTCTTGCACACTTGCCGTTGTACGTACGTGTACATGCTACGTGCACGCCTCTACTACGACACATGCGTGCCTCTACATCGACCAGTATGTACGTACACGTTCGCGACCAGAATGACAATGCTACGTACGCTTCGACCAGGTGGGTCCCGACTGTCAGGCACTTCCTTGCCTGCGAAGATGTAGCTGGTGGGTCCCAGCAGTCAGGGGGGCGAATCATTTTTTTTGCCCAGACACACTTCCTTGCGTGCGAAGATGTAGCTGGTGGGTCCCAGCAGTCAGGGGGAAACATTTTTTTCGTGAAATATGGTGGCCCGTCTGGTGGGTCCCCGCTGTCAGGTGGAGGAATAATTATTTTGCGCGTAATAAGGAGGCACTTCCTTGCTGCAGCTGTGGACCCAGCTGTCAGCATCTTCACGTACAGTACTCTTCCAATGGAAGTCGTTCCTTGACCACGTTGACCATGCCGCGCTGAGAGCACCATGGCGGTGGACGACGGTGAGGCCTAGGAAGGGGACGACGTGGAGCCGGGGAAGACGTGGCAGTGGAAGCCCGCGCGGACAGGAGTACGAGGGTTCACTGGTTTGGCTGCGGTGTGAGGCTGCCGTCGCCGCAGGGCCTGGCCAGCGGTGGGAATAGTAGGGGGCGGTGAGGCCTCTGCGGTAGCACAACCGGCCACGGGAGGCAGGAGCATGCAGCACGACCGACGCTGCTTTGGGCGGCTGGAGCAAGAAGACCAGAGGTTGAAGAAGCACTACGGCCGTTGGATGGACATCGTACGGTCACTGGAGCTAGAATCGTTCATATTGACTAAGTTGATAAAGCACTCCGTCCCCGTCAACTTAGTAGGCCCACAAGTCAGCCACCCACCAAGGTGGGTCCCAACTAGCAGGGGGAGTATTCATTTTTTGTGCGTAATAAGGAGGCACTCCGGTGGGTCCGAGCTGACAGCGGGGGGGACGTTTTTTTCACGAAATACGGTGGCCCGTCCGGTGGGTCCCAGCAGTCAGGGGGAAACGTTTTTTTCGCCAAATACGGTGGCCCGTCCGGTGGGTCCCTGCTGTCAGGTGGAGGAATAATTATTTTCCGCGTAATAAGGAGGCACTTCCTTGCGGCTGCCGTGGACCCAGCTGTCAGCCTCTCCACGTACAGTACTCTTCCGATGGAAGTCGTTCCTTGACCACGTTGACCATGCCGCGCCGAGAGCACCAGGGCGGTGGACGACGGCGAGGCCTAGGAAGGGGACGACGCGGAGCCGGGGAAGACGCAGCAGTGGATGCCCACGCGTAGAGGAGTATGAGGGTTCACTGGTTCGCTGCGGTGTGAGGCTGCAGTCGCCGCAGAATAACAGGGGGTGTGGGTGAGTAGAGGGATGGCCTGGCCAGCGGTGGGAGTAGTAGGGGGCGGTGAGGCCTCCGCCGCATCGCAGCCGGCCACGGGAGGCAGGAGCACGAGGCACGACCGGCGCTGGTTTGGGCGGCTGGAGCAAGAAGACCAGAGGTTGAAGAAGCACTACGGCCGTTGGATGGACATCGTACGGTCACTGGAGCTAGAATCGTGCATATTGACTAAGTTGACAAAGCCCTCCGTCCCCGTCAACTTAGTAGGCCCACAAGTCAGCCTGCCACTATACTGGGTCCCAGCTAGCAGGGGGAGTATTCATTTTTTTGTGCGTAATAAGGAGGCACTTCCTTGCGTGCGAAGATATAGCTGGTGGGTCCAAGCTGTCAGCGGCGGTAACGTTTTTTTCGCGAAATACAGAGGCCCTTTCGGTGGGTCCCAGATGTCAGGTGGAGGAATCATTATTTTGCGCGTAATAAGGAGGCATTTCCTTGCGTGCGGCCGTGGACCCAGCTGTCAGCCTCTCCACGTACAGTCCACTTCAGATGCATGTCGGTCGTTGACCACGTTGACCAGGCCGCGCCGAGAGCACCAGGGCGGTGGACGACGGCGAGGCCTAGGAAGGGAACGACACGGAGGCAGGGAAGACTCGGCAGTTGTTTCCCACGCGGAGGGGAGTACGACTGTACGAGGGTTTACTGGTTCGTCTGCCGTCGCCGGAGAATAACAGCAGGTGTGGGTGAGTAGAGGGATGGCTAGGCCAGCGATGGGAGTACGGTGGGGCGGTGAGGCCTGCGCGGCAGCACAGCCGGCCGCGGGGAGGAGAGAGCAGGCAGTCCCGCCGGCGCTTGTTTGAGCGGCTGGAGCAGGAAGAGCAGAGATTGAAGAAGCACGACGGCCGTTGGATGGACATCCAACAGTCACTGCTTGTGCGTCAACCTTTTTTTTAGGAAAGCCTCAAATCTGTGGAAAACATCATACAACCCATCTGCCATTATTTCTAATAATTTACAGCCCATTTGCTAATTCTTAAGGTTTTTTTGGAGCCCATATTCTTTTTGTTAGCATTACAGCCCATATTGTGGCCACGGTTAAAAAATTATACGAAATTTTGCATATTTTGGTGCGGTCCGAACTGTTTTTAATCCCGAAATTTCGAGTCACATTCAAACTGAATTTAAAAATAAATGTATATCAATATAAAATCCAACAAATTGTCCACGCATAAAAATCAATGCAATTTAAAATCTCGAAATGAAAAAAAAGAAATTTGAAACTTATTGCCGGTTTGATGTGTTTTAAAAATGTACATTCCATTTTTCTCATTACTGATAGGCCATTTTCTGGGGCAGCCGAATGAAGCTCTCCTCGTCTTGAAAGATTTGCAACCAACAGGCCTGACAAAGCGACTTACTTGGCAAATCACAAAAAAAACTGGGCTGTGGCCGTGGACCCAGCTGTCAGCCTCTCCACGTACAGTACTCTTCCGATGGAAGTCGGTCGTTGACCACATTGACCACGCCGCACCGAGAGCACCAAGGCGGTGGACGATGGCGAGGCCTAGGAAGGGGACGACGCGGAGCAGGGGAAGATGCTGCAGTGGATGCCCACGTGAGAGGAGTACGAGGGTTCACTGGTTCGGCTGTGGTGTGAGGCTGCCGTCGCCACAGAATAACAGGGGGTGTGGGTGAGTAGAGGGATGCCCTGGCCAGCGGTGGGAGTAGTAGGGGGTGGTGAGGCCTCCGTGGCATCACAGCCGGCCACGGGAGGTAGGAGCACGCGGCACGACCGGCGCTGGTTTGGGCGGCTGGAGCAAGAAGACCAGAGGTTGAAGAAGCACTACTGCCGTTGGATGAACATCGTACGGTAACTGGAGCTAGAATCGTTCATATTGACTAAGTTGACAAAGCCCTCCGTCCCCGTCAACTTGGTAGGCCCACAAGTCAGCCTCCCACGATGCTGGGTTCCAGCTGGCAGGGGGAGTATTCATTTTTTTGTGCGTAATAAGGAGGCACTTCCTTGCGTGCGAAGATAGCTGGTGGGTCCGACCTGTCAGCGGGGGGCACGTTTTTCTCACGAAATACAGAGGCCCTTCCGGTGGGTCCCAGATGTCAGGTGGAGGAATCAAAGACTTGAGAAGGCGTACAGAACAAGCTAGTGTACCAGTAAAGAGACGTTGCTGAGTTTTAGAAAAAAGAGAGACGTGCTCCTGTAGCTGGTTCGAATCCAAACCTAGACTATGACTATATATGGTGCTATGCTACTCTGCAAGTAATGAAACTGACATATCCAACGTTCGCTTCTCCTCTTCTCTACTTACTCTGCCTAGCATCAGAAGCTCTGGCCGCAGTAACCATGTCCGCTGGCTGCTCGTCCACCTGCTCTTCAGCAGGCAACAACCAAATATGCGCCAAGTCGCCACCCGTACCATCGCCTGTGGGTCTCATCACACCCCCGCCGGCACGCGCACCGCAGCCGGTTGCTCATCGCAACCCGCTGCCATTGGTGTGGTGCCACTGCTGCAAATCACGCAGAGTCATCTGCCGCGTCTCAACCACAATCCTCAACCCTGGCCGAGTCTTCTACAAATGCCCGAATCATGGGGTAATAATATGTTTAAGTGTTGTTCTGCTGCTTTCAGTTGCTGATTTTTTTAATAGTTTGGTTGATGATCTTCCAATTTGATTCGTGCAGAAAAGGGAAGATTCGTGTGATTTGTATTTCTGGGAAGTTGCTGATGTGGGGGAGTGCAACTACGCTGATTATTGGGTTAGCCGAGGAATCCCAATACCAGGAGGTTGGGGTGTTGGACAAGTAACTGAAAGAACGGCAGAAGAGGAAGATGCAGAGCAGAAGGTTAAAGATGTAGTTCCTCTAATCATGGCCAAGCAACAGCTGCTGAACGGCCTTGACAGCAATGAGGAGATGAAAGAGCTTGTGAAGATAATGGGCAAAATTGATGTGCTCTGTAGGATGATTGTCTCTTTATTTGCAGTGTATGTAGCACTCGTGATGTATTCAGTGGCTATGACATGAGCACTTTGCTGAAACTAGTAATGAATGAAACCTGTGTAGTAGGCTAGGCATAGTGTTGTGAACATCTAATGATTTCTATAAACGGAAATCAGGGGGTATCCCCTTTTACTCATAAATAAATAAATAGCAGAGGCCCTTTTGGTAATAAATAAATAAATTAGCAGAGGACCTGTCGGGCCAGCTTTGTTTTCATTCGAAGACGTCGAGCAAATTGTAGTCCAACGTCAAACTATGTCATCAAATTCAAGTTTCACAGCCAAATATGAGTACAACTAAACAACAATGTCATCATGTTTTAGTCGTCATACAATCACCAAACACAAATCAGCATACATAACAAGTGATGTTCTCACAGGAAAATACTAAACAACATGTTCATCATGTTTCAGTTGTCATAGCAAACACAATTTCACATAGTAGATAAAAAAAGTCTTCTAATAGGAAAATACGACAAAAGCAATGTAATCATCATCCGCAGCAGCAGCGTCAACATCTTCGCCATGTGTATCAGTCTGAATCGTAATTCCTCACGGTGTCATCTTCTTCTTCGTCCTCAACGTCCTCGAACGTTGGCTTCTTCTTGATCAACTCTTGTATGTCCACAGCACGACATGCAATCTTTTCGCCGGCGTCATTGACGTGATGGTTCTCAAAGATATTAGGAACATCTGTGTTATCTTGTACATCAGGAGTAGTGTAAGCATCATCTTGTTGTGCAATTTCATCAAACGAATTCCTCTGCTCAAACCTTTGCACTACTCTCCAGTCATCGCTACGTGCAAATGTGTCTTCCAAGAAAAATATCTGTGTTGCTTGATTTGCCAAAATAAAAGGCTCGTTGGTCTGGTACGCCGCCTTGACATTGATGGATTTGAAATAATCATCAGCTCTGGGTTTTGCGATCCTGGAAAACAGGTTATACCAACGACAGCACAACAGAACCACACACCGATGATCCTCGAAACTGGAGATATACTGCAACTGAACAATGTCTGTTATGTTAGCATACATTTCAGTTGTCTCTTTGTCATACGTATCCGTGCTCATGATGGCACTGTTTTGTGTCTTCCTGCCTTCGTCTCGTGCAAGGGTGTTGTAGCGCACATCTCCAACAACGCAAGATTCATAATGTCTTACCCGAGTATCAGGACCCATTGCTAGTGAGTAAAGGGCATCATCAACTGCCTGCCCATCCTCCCGCATCTTCTTAACCTATGGTTAGAAAATAGACAAGCTGATCATCTTATGTACTCAATATATTAAAAAAACTGACAGTGCAATTCAAAAGCTTACATGGCTCTTGAACCATTTCGCAAATCCTGCCATAACCAGTTTGTCAATGTTTCTTGGATTTTGCGGCAGTAACTCCTTTTTGTAGATGCTGCACAACATAGTGATCGCGTCAAACATCTAAATATATAAGAATGTGCTGCAAGTTTAGTAGATTACGATGTATAAGCTGCAGTACTTAGCACTTACTTGATATAAGGTAGTATCTCAGGACAGTTATTCAACACATACCAAACCATTTTGTCCAAATCTTTAGGTTTGTCCTCTTGTCGACTCTTCCCTGTAACTCGAACAGAATAATCGAAAACATTGAGCCCGGGATTGTCTTCATCCACGTCTTTGCTAAGCTGATCAGCTGTTTCAATGTATTTTGAGCAGAATGTCAACGCTTCTGTAGCAATGTAGGCCTCTGCAATGGAACCCTCGGGTCTAGCTCTGTTCCTAACATAGCCCTTGAAAGTGCCTAGCCGCCTTTCAATAGGGTACATCCAGCCATACTGTACTGGACCTCTAAGTAGTGCCTCATCAGGTAGATGAACAGCCAAATGCACCATCACATCAAAGAAGGCTGGAGGATCTATCTTCTCAAGGTCGCATAGGATAGACGCTCCAAAGCATCTATCCTGATATTTCTACTGCAGAGTTCCCTGAAGAATTGTCCCAACTCTGCAACTGCTCTGTATAAGTCAGGGCGGCCCAATCCTCTAAGGATAATAGGTAAAACCCTTTGAAGTAGGACGTGGCAGTCATGAGTTTTCAACCCTTGTACCTTGTTTCCATCTGCACTGACTCTCCTTTCAGGGTTGGAAGCAAATCCATGTGGGAATCTCACACGTGACAGGACCTCGCGGAATTCTTTTCTTTTTACCTTGTCCAAGACGTAGACAGCTGGTGCCATATTCCGTGGTTTACCTTCATCTTGCACCTGCAAATCCTGTCTGATACCCAGGTGTGTCAAATCAATCCTATTTTAAGGTATCTTTCGTCTTGCCTTCAATATTAAGAAGTGTGCCGATAATGCTGTCACATATATTTTTCTCGATGTGCATCACATCAAGATTATGCCGCAGATCCAAATCTTTCCAATATTCCAAGTCCCACAAAGTGGACCTGCGGGTAAACAATAATCTCTCTTCTGCCCTGCCACGCTTCCTTTTCCCGCTACCATTATCAGGATGGTTTCCTGGTGTAATATGCCTGACCTTCTCTAATTCCACTTGCAACTCATCGGCGGTGAGCCTCTTTGGTGCATCACGGTTTTCATGCTTTGCATTGAACACATGTCTTCGGTATTTTCTAGGATGCGGCTTGTCCTTGGCAAGGAAACGGCGGTGTCCAATGTAACAGATCTTGCTAAGTATTGCGTATGACAGCGGATTCCTGTCACAGCGAACACATGCATTGTAACCATGTGTCGTTCGCCCTGACATAGTGCCCAAAGCCGGATAATCATGGATGCACCAAATTATAACAGCACGCAGAAAGAAATCAGCCGGTGGGCTGCTATATAGGTCTCGAGTGAGAACACCCCTCCATAGCTGTTGAAGTTCCTCCACAAGAGGCTCCATGAACAAATCAAAATCCTTTCCAGGACTTTTTGGACCTGGGATGAGCAAGGCCATCATGTAGTTTGATTCTTTGGTGCAGACATTTGGAGGCATGTTGTAAGGGATAACAAGCATTGGCCACATGCTATATGTGGCGCTCTGGTGGCCAAATGGGTTAAATCCATCTGAAGCTAAGCCAAGTCTAATGTTTCTCGGGTCAGCAGCAAACTTTTCGTGCTTTTGGTTGAAGCTTTTCCACTCACTACCATGTGATGGATGGCTCATTAGATTCTGATCTCTGTACTCCTGGTTCCTAGAATGCCACACTACATCCTCTCTTGTTTCAGCATCATGAAACAACCTCTGCAATCTTGGTGTAATTGGAAAATGTCTCAGAACATTATGAGGAATCCTCTTCACAGCATCGCCATCTTTCCATCTTGATGATTTGCATTTCAGGATTCACTTAAGTTGGCATAATCCTTCCGGAACAGAACACAATTATTTACAAACATGGATCATAACATATCCAATTCCAACTACACGAAGGAAATTCTTCATTTTACTGTAGGTGTGTGGCAGCTCAAACGCATCTGGGAAAGCTTTGCGGAAAGCATCCAACATCGCATCGAATGATTTGTTGGTCATCCGCTCAGATGTCTTCACCTGAAGAAAGGTGACCATAGCTGAGAATACTGACAGCTTATTTCCTGGGGTGACAGCCATGTTGCATTGTTCCAACATGCGGGCCCACCGTTTTTCTTCTGCAGGTGAAAGTTCACGGAATGCACGAGCATTTCGTAGCATTGTTTCAATGTTGGTCAAACTCACTGGCTCCGCCACCACCTCCTCCTCCTCCTCTTCCACCCGAGCATCAGGCAGATCAAGATGGTGATCTGCTGCTTCCACGTAGTCAATAACATTGACGTTCACAGCTTCACCATGATGAACCCACCTAGTATATGTGACCGACATCCCATACAAGTGTAGATGATTTTGCACAGTTGACTGGGGTCTTGTAACTGAATTCATACAAGTGCTACACGGGCAGAGCACATCTAATTTCGGACCACCGTACTCAGCTCTGATAAAGTTCATGAAGTTTTCAACCCCCTCGACATATGCAGCGAAGAATCTTCGAGCAGAAGTTATCCAAGTCCTGTCCATCTGTTAGACATACAAATTATTTCTTCTACTAGATATTACAGGAAAAACATATATGCTTTTTTATGAAGTCCAGAAGAAAATACCTAGGTCGATGTCTAAAGCTATGGCAAGATATTTGGACGAGCAGATCTAAGTAACGAAATATATGTAAAGCTAATTCAGCAAACAGATTTGAGTGCTAAATTATGGCAGGCTGTTTCAGCAGTCAATGAGGCCGAGAACACAGCCATCGAACTATCGAAGGCCATCGCAGCAACAAAGATCGAGTATAAAACGGTGTAGAGCTATTTCACCTAACAGATTGGATACTAGACCATGGCAATCTACATCACAATAAATATATGGCAGGATATTTTAGCAACTAATCGGCCTTGGCATGCCATCTCAGCTAAGCAGATTGAGTGCAGAACAGGGCAAGGAAGCTTCTTAAGCAGAGCATATTGACTGTAAACTACTTCGGCAAACAGTGAGATTAACAACGTATATCAGCTAACATTCAGCGCTACACCAACATGCATGGGGCCTCAGTCTAGAATGCGCGTACCATGGGAGAAGCTGACCGCCGTGTGTCTCACACGAATGTCGCCAGCGGTGGCGGCGCTGACCGCCATGCGCCTCGACAAGAACGTCGCCAGCGGTGGCGGCACGGCTAGAGGACGGCATTCTATGAGAGCGTACTGTGGGAGCGAGAGGATCGCCGTGCGTCCCCTCGATGAACCGCGGCGCCGACGTATCGGCGTGGCGGGGAGGGCGGCTTTGGCGGAGCGAATGGAGTGGAGGGGACGGGGGGAGGGGGTTTGGGGAATATTATTGGCTAGTTGGCCGAAGGGCAGTTGAATCTAGGATTTGGGGGGAATTTTTGGGTGGGGGGGGGGAGGATTTTCGTGCGGTGGGCGGGGGGAGTTTGGCACATGGTCGGTTTCTCCAAGTGCAGTGTAACGCCCACGATGCGGCTATATCTCCCACGTGTCGAGGCACGACTTAGAGGCATAACCGCATAGCGGTTTTGTCGCAAGAAGGGTCATCTTCACACAATCCCATGTAATGAACAAGAATGGGATAAAGAGTTGGCTTACAATCGCCACTTCACACAATACATAAATATTGTTCATACATCATCCAAAATACAATCATATAGACCGACTACGGTCAAAATCCAGATGAAAATAAGACAACCCCAAATGCTAGATCCCCGATCGTCCCAACTGGGCTCCACTACTGATCATTAGGAAAAGACACATAGTAACGACCACGTTCCTCGTCGAACTCCCACTTGAGATCGACGCCATCATCTGCACTGGCATCGTCGGCACCTGCAACTGTTTTGGTAGAATCTGTGAGTCACGGGGACTCAGCAATCTCACACCCGCGAGATCAAGACTATTTAAGCTTGTAGGAAAAGATGGTGCAAAAGGTGGAGTTGCAGCGGCAAAAGCATATATGGTGGCTAACTTGCGCAAATGAGAGCGAGAAGAGAAGCAACGGAACGGACGCCATCTAGCAATGACCAAGAAGAGGTCCTGAACACCTACTTACGTCATACATAACTCAGACCGTGTTCACTTCCCGGACTCCGCCGAGAAGAGACCATCACGGCTACACACGCAGTTGATGTATTTTAATTGGGTCAAGTGACAAGTTATCTACAACCGGACATTAACAAATTCCCATCTGCCTCATAACCGCGGGCACGGCTTTCGAAAGATAATACCCTGCAGGGGTGTCCCAACTTTGCCCATCATAAGCTCTCATGGTCAACGAAGGATAAACCTTCTCCCGGAAAGACCCGATCAATCTCGGAATCCCGGTTTACAAGACATCTCGACAATGGTAAAACAAGACCAGCAAAGCCGCCCGAATGTGCCGACAAATCCCGATAGGAGCTGCACATATCTCGTTCTCAGGGCACACCGGATAAGTCAAGCTATGAGTAAAACTAGACCTCGAGTTTCCCCGAGGTGGCCCCGCAGGCTGCTCGGTTCGGACCAACACTCGAAGGAGCACTGGCCCAGGGGGGTTAAAATAAGATGACCCTCGGGCTCGCGAAAACCCGGGGGAAAAGGCTTAGGTGGCAAATAGTAAAACCAAAGTTGGGCCTTGCTGGAGGAGTTTTATTCAAGGCGAACTGTCAAGGGGGTCCCATAAATCACCCGACCGTGTAAGGAACGCAAACTCAAGGAACATAATCCCGGTATAACAGTAACTAGGGCGGCAAGAGTGGAACAAAACACCAGGCATAAGGCCGAGCCTTCCACCCTTTACCAAATATATATAGATGCATTAATTAAATAAGAGATATTGTGATATCCCAACATATCCATGTTCCGACATGGAACAAACTTCAACTTCACCTGCAACTAGCAACGCTATAAGAAGGGCTGAGCAAAAGCGGTAACATAGCCAAACAACGGTTTGCTAGGAAAGGATGGTTAGGGCTGACATGGCTAAAATGGGAGACATGATATAGCAAGTGATAGGTAGCGAGCATGGCAATAGAGCGAACAACTAGCATAGCAAAGATAGAAGTGATTTCGAGGGGTGGTCATCTTGCCTGCAAGGTTCTCAGAGTTGTCGAAAGCTTGATCCTCGTAAGCGTACTCGACAGGTTCCTCGTGAGCGTACTCATCTCCCGGCTCTACCCAAGACAAGAACACAAACAAACGGAACCACAATCAACAACGAGAAATGCGCAAGCAACATGATGCAAAACATGTATGATATGCAAGATATGATATGCGATGCATATGCGTGCTCCGGAAGGAAAATGATGAACATGGCAGTAACTTGGAAAACCAAGCATGCCACTGGAAAGATGAGATGATTTTGGTCGAAATCGATATAAAGATCACCGGAATCGGATGCACGGTTTGCAAATGGCAAGCAAAACAAGAATGACACTAATCTGCGATAAACAGCAAGATAGCACTTAAAATGCAACAAGTAACAATGCTACAGCACCCCAACATAGCAACAAAGCACATGGCAGTAATCTACAGGAGATGCTTGACAAAAGATGAACACTGAGCTACGGCTAGTTCACAACATATCAAGCTCAAACAAGCATGGCAAAAGTGCAAAAGATTACAGGTTCACAGACTTAGTGAAAAACTGGACATGGCAGAAAACAGCATCAGGTAGCAATGTTCAGAGCACGAAATCAACATGCTACAGGAACTTAACATAGCAAAACAAGGCATGGCAGTGTTCTACTAAATGCACATGACAAAAGTCCCTTACTGACCATAAGCCAAAAAGGACCAGAAGATATGATGGCAAGCATGTAAACATAGCAAGTTTCGTTATCAGGTTACAGACTTAACAGAAAACAGAGCATGGCAGAAATATTAATATGTAGGCCTCTTTGTGAGCTTGAAGCACTCACTACAGAGCAATGCAAGACAAAACAAGCATACCTACAGCAAGATGGCATGTTTATGAAGCTATCCATGGCAAGAACAATTGCATAGTAAACCGGGATTCCGAGACTGATCGGGTCTTTCCGGGAGAAGGTTTATCCTTCGTTGACCGTGAGAGCTTATGATGGGCTAAGTTGGGACACCCCTGCAGGGTATTATCTTTCGAAAGCCGTGCCCGCGGTTATGAGGCAGATGGGAATTTGTTAATGTCCGGTTGTAGATAACTTGTCACTTGACCCAATTAAAATACATCAACTGCGTGTGTAGCCGTGATGGTCTCTTCTCGGCGGAGTCCGGGAAGTGAACACGGTCTGAGTTATGTATGACGTAAGTAGGTGTTCAGGACCTCTTCTTGGTCATTGCTAGATGACGTCCGTTCCGTTGCTTCTCTTCTCGCTCTCATTTGCGCAAGTTAGCCACCATATATGCTTTTGCCGCTGCAGCTCCACCTTTTGCACCATCTTTTCCTACAAGCTTAAATAGTCTTGATCTCGCGGGTGTGAGATTGCTGAGTCCCCGTGACTCACAGATTCTACCAAAACAGTTGCAGGTGCCGACGATGCCAGTGCAGATGATGGCGTCGATCTCAAGTGGGAGTTCGACGAGGAACGTGGTCGTTACTATGTGTCTTTTCCTGATGATGAGTAGTGGAGCCCAGTTGGGACGATCGGGGATCTAGCATTTGGGGTTGTCTTATTTTCATCTGGATTTTGACCGTAGTCGGTCTATATGATTGTATTTTGGATGATGTATGAACAATATTTATGTATTGTGTGAAGTGGCAATTGTAAGCCAACTCTTTATCCCATTCTTGTTCATTACATGGGATTGTGTGAAGATGACCCTTCTTGCGACAAAACCACTATGCGGTTATGCCTCTAAGTCGTGCCTCGACACGTGGGAGATATAGCCGCATCGTGGGCGTTACAAGTTGGTAATCAGAGCCATCCCCGACTTAGGAGCCCCCTGCTTGATCGAATCGCTGGCGTTGTTGAGTCTAGAACAAAAATGTTTTGAGTCTTAGGATTATATATATCGGAGAGTAGGATTCTTTTTACTCCTCAGTCCCTTCGTCGCTCTGGTGAGGTCTCCTGACGTAGAAGTTTTGACTATTCTCTCCTCAAATTTCACTAAAAATTTTTTAGGATCACGCGGGTATCTTGGAATCGTTCCGATGGTTTTGTGATGAGAACATTGTTCTTGGTGCCTCCTGTCATTTAGGGGTTGTGGCAGTGTCCCGGGGAGTTGAGCTCCGAGGTGTTGTCGTCACAATTTTATCGTTGCAGTTCTGGAATACCTGAGTTTCGCCGACATCGAAATCTCTTTTATGCAGTTGTTGGTGAGATCACCTCGACGCCACCCAGTACTGGGGCGGGAGTTCGGGAGTATTGCCATAACTTGTATAACGGATGTTTTTCGAAGGTTGAGGTAAACGATTTCCGAAGGTTTCTTGGTTATGTGTTGACGGATGGATACAGCTGGATCTAGGGATTGTTAGTTTGGGTGATATATTTTGTGTCCCCTGTATCCCCTACACCAGATTGCATAACCAGAAAGTTTCGGGAGTTTATAAGTGGGAATTCAAGTAGCCTTAGGATATCTTTCCGACAGACGCATGATATGAGATTGGGGTTCGACGTCTAGTGGTCCGCCTGTATACGGTTGATTTTACAGTGGTCTCGTTGTGTCTTAAAGAGTCCATGGCTTTGCCGACTCGGGGACGCTTCGTATGTCATGTGCACAGCCTTGTACATGATGGTGCTGTACGATTGAGCCCGTGTGGGCCCCACCACGAAAACTTCGGACGAAATATCTATCATATGTTTGTTCCGGCTTATTCTGCAAGCCAATACTTTGTTTTATTTTGTATTGTGGTATTCGAGTTTCTTCGAATTCATATGTTCATTCCATATCTTTTTCAAGTGGCTTCTCAACTTATGGAAGTGTGATGATTTACTACGGAATTCATTCGTTCATCTTCGTTCGAATGTTTATTGTGAAGACTATATGTTGCAATTTCTATCCGTTGATTCTACTTATCTATTTGTCTATCAAGATGCTAACGGATGTCACCCTCTTCAGGATGGCTCCGCCAACGCGTCAGAATCCGGATCGCAATGAAGGGAGTCAAGCGAACCCTCCGCCACCACCTCCACCTCCGGAGGCATGGCAGGCAATCATGGCAGCCACCAACGCCAATGCTCAGATGATTCTGCAACTCTTGCAAGAACGTACTCAAGGGCAAGGCAATCAAGGTCAAGGCAACAATCAGTTTCACTTTGCCACTCTCAACCAGTTTCTCGCAAATCAGCCCAAGTCTTTCAGCTACTGTGCCGAGGCCACGGATGCCGATGATTGGCTCGTGGACATCAACAAGCATTTTGAATGTAGCAATGTCAGGCCTGAGGACTATGTCAAGTTCGCTTCTTTCCAGCTCAAGGACCAAGCTGCTGATTGGTATCAACAATACAAAGATTCCAGAGGAGGTCGTGTGATCACTTGGACTGACTTCTGTCGGGACTTCAAAGCGCACCACATTCCACAAAGTGTTGTTGAGAGCAAGCGTGAGGAGTTCCGCAATCTCAAGCAAGGCAACATGTCTGTGTATCAATACAACATTCAGTTTCAGAAACTTGCTCGCTTCGCTAAACAAGACGTTCCTGATGAGAAGAGCATGATCTATCACTTTAGAGGTGGCCTTAAAGAGGATCTGCAGTTAGCTCTCGTTCTTGTTGAGCCTACTCACTTTGATCAATTCTACAATATGGCACTGAAGCAAGAGGCTGCTCAGCTCAAGTGTGAGGCTTCTACGAAGAGAGTCAGAGACGCAGTTCAGTCTTCTTCTTCCTCACTTGTGACAGCTAAGCAACAGAAGTTCTGGTTGCCTCCTCCTCCTCCGTTTCGTCAGCCTTATCAGCAGAAGAACAAAGGTGGCCATGGTTCTTCCAACTCTTCCAACCCTGGCTATCAGAACAAGTCTCAGAATCAAGCTCCAAAGTCCAATGCTCCTTATCACCGTCCACTCTCAGAGGTGACTTGCGACAAATGTCAGCAGAAAGGTCACTATGCTAACAAGTGCTTCAACCAGAGGCGTCTTCCTCCTCCTCCTCCTGTCAGATCTTCCAGCAATGCAGTGGTCAAGCATAATCCAAAGTCTGCAAAGGTGAACATGATGAATGCAACTCAAGCGGAGGAATCTACTGATGTGATAATGGGTAATCTTCCTGTTAACGATATTCCCGCAAAAGTTCTTTTTGATACTGGTGCATCGCTTTGTTTCATGTCAAGACCGTTTTTTGCCAAGCATGAATTCACTTGTTCTCATCTGAGTAAACCCATGGATGTCGTTTCTCCGGGTAAACGTTTGAGTTCTAGTATGATGGTTCCGGATGTTTCCATCAAGATGGGTGACTTCAAATTCCAGTCGTCTCCAATTGTTCTTGGTGACTCGGATATTGATCTAATTCTCGGGATGGACTGGCTTTCTAAGCACAAAGCTCTACTTGATTGTGCTGCCAGGGAAATTCAATTGACACACTCTTCTGAGGATGTGATTATTTATGCCGCTCGTGATGAAACCATTCGGTTATTTTCTCTCAATGAGAAGGGCGAATTGAATGCCATCTCTCAAATTCCAGTCGTTTGCGAGTATCAAGATGTCTTCCCAGAAGAGCTTCCGGGTATGCCTCCTCACCGGCCAGTTGAGTTCGTTATCGAACTAGAGCCTGGCACTGAACCCGTTTGCAAGCGTCCATACAAGCTTGGACCAAACGAGCTGAAGGAATTGAAGAAACAGCTCGATGAACAAGAACGTCTGGGTTTGATCAGACCGAGTTCTTCTCCATGGGGTTGTGGTGTTCTTTTTGTCAAGAAGAAGGATGGCACGGACCGACTTTGTGTCGACTACCGTCCATTGAACAAGAAGACAATCAAGAACAAGTATCCACTTCCCAACATCAATGAGCTATTTGAGCAACTCAAAGGTGCTAAAGTATTCTCGAAGCTTGACCTTCGTATGGGTTATCATCAGATTCGCATTCGTGAAGAAGATATTCCCAAGACAGCATTCAGAACAAGCTTTGGTTCTTATGAATATACTGTCGTGTCTTTCGGCCTTGTCAATGCTCCTCCGGTGTTCTCTCGGATGATGAATTTCATCTTCAACCCCTATACCAATGAATTCGTTCTGGTGTATCTTGATGATATCTTGGTCTTCTCCAAGAATAAGCAGGATCATGCCAAACATTTGTGATTGGTGCTCGACAAGCTCAGAGAGCATCAATTCTATGCGAAGTTCTCCAAATGTGAATTTTGGCTCGATGAAGTTCTTTTCCTTGGTCACATCATCTTTGCCAAGGGCATCGCTGTTAACCCCGAGAAGGTGTCCGCAGTTCTGGATTGGGAACCTCCTCAAAATGTCAAGCAGCTCCGCAGTTTTCTTGGTCTTGCAAGCTATTGCCGAAGATTCGTTGAGAATTTCTCCAAGATTGCAAAACCTCTTTCCAATCTCCTACAGAAGCATGTGAAGTATGTCTGGTCTCCTGAGTGTGACGTTGCTTTCAACACTCTCAAAGAGAAACTAGTCACAGCTCCTGTCTTGACTCCTCCTGATGAATCCAAGCCGTATGAAGTTTTCTGTGATGCTTCTCTCCAAGGTCTCGGTGCTGTATTAATGCAAGAGAAGAAAGTTGTGGCCTATACCTCTCGGCAGTTGAAGCCCAACGAGAAGAACTACCCCACTCACGATCTTGAGTTGGCGGCAGTTGTCCATGCGTTGATTACGTGGAGACATCTCTTGTTGGGAAGACAAGTGGACATTTTCACTGATCACAAGAGTCTCAAGTATATCTTCACTCAGCCCAACCTCAACCTCAGGCAGACTCGATGGGTCGAAATGATTCAAGAGTACAATCCGAGTATTGAATATACTCCAGGCAAAGCAAATGTCATTGCAGATGCTTTAAGCAGGAAGGCTTATTGCAACAACTTAATTCTCAAGCCTTTCCAACCGGAGCTTTGTGAAGCTTTCCGCAAGCTGAATCTCCAAGTTGTTCCTCAAGGCTTTCTTGCCAACCTCATAGTATCTCCTACTTTGGAAGATCAAATTCGTGAGGCACAATTCCTTGATGCCATGGTGAAGAAGGTGAAACGTGGTATCGACAAGGGTCTTTCCAAATACAAATGCTATCGCATTGATGACAGAGACACTTTATTCTTCGAGGACCGGATTGTGGTTCCTAAAGGTGATCTAAGGAAAGTCATAATGAACGAGGCGCACAATTCTCTCCTTTCCATTCATCCTGGAAGTACGAAGATGTATCATGACCTCAAGCAGTCGTATTGGTGGACTCGAATGAAGCGAGAAATTGCTCAATTCATGAATGAATGTGATGTCTGTCGAAGAGTGAAAGCAGAACACCAACGACCAGCTGGTCTCCTCCAACCTCTTGCTATTCCGGAATGGAAGTTTGATCATATCGAAATGGACTTCGTGACTGGATTTCCCAAGTCCAAGCGCGGAAATGATGCTATCTTCGTTGTCATCGACAAGCTTTCTAAAGTGGCTCATTTCCTTCCTATCAAAGAATCCATCACAGCAGCTCAGCTGGCAGAGCTATACACCTCCAGAATTGTCTCTTTGCACGACATTCCACAATTGATTTCTTCAGATCGTGGAAGCATCTTCACCTCTAAGTTCTGGGACTCCTTCCAAAAGGCCATGGGCACTAACATTCGCTTCAGCACAGCTTTCCATCCTCAAACTAGTGGCCAAGTCGAGCGAGTCAATCAAATTCTTGAAGATATGCTCAGGGCTTGTGTCATTTCCTTTGGCATGAAATGGGAAGATTGTCTTCCATATGCTGAATTCTCCTACAACAACAGCTTCCAAGCGAGTTCGGGCAAGGCCCCATTCGAGATTCTCTATGGCAGAAAGTGCCGTACTCCTCTCAATTGGTCAGAGACTGGTGAACGCCAACTTCTTGGCAATGACTTAATCACTGAAGCTGAAGAAATGCGTAAAGTCATCCGTGATAATCTCAAAGCCGCGCAATCGCGCCAGAAGAGTTACTATGATAGTAAGCATCGTGATTTGGCTTTCGAGATCGGAGACCATGTCTACCTCCGCGTCTCTCCAATGAAAGGCACTCGTCGCTTCGGTATCAAAGGGAAGCTTGCCCCTAGATACGTGGGTCCTTTCAAGATCATTGGCAAAAGAGGCGACCTCGCCTATCAACTTGAGCTTCCTTCCAACTTCGCGAACGTGCACGATGTGTTCCACGTGTCACAGCTCCGCAAGTGCTTCAAGACGCCTGAGCGCACTATCGACTTCGAAGAGATTGACCTCCAAGAAGATTTGTCTTATCATGAGCACCCAGTTGCTATTCTTGAAGAAACTGAGCGCAAGACTCGCAACAAGTCTATCAAATTCCTGAAAGTGAAGTGGTCGCACCATTCCGACCGGGAAGCCACCTAGGAACGCGAGGACCATCTCCGTTCCGAATATCCGGAGTTCTTTCAGTCCTAGATCTCGGGACGAGATCCTCTCGTAGTGGTGGAGTGTTGTAACACCCCGCATGTAACTTGCCATATTTGTAACTCCGACTCTTGCCATTTTCGGCGATGTGATATGTTTTTCCCTCCGTTGTCGGGTTTTGTCTTTCGTTTTGCATTTTGTCATGTCATGCATTTTCATATCATGTCATCATGTGCATTGCATTCGCATACGTGTTCGTCTCATGCATCCGAGCATTTTCCCCGTTGTCCGTTTTTCAATCCGACGCTCCTATCTCCTCCGGTGCACCCCTCTTGTTTTCTTTCGTGTGCGTGTGTCAAACTTTCTCGGAATGGACCGAGGCTTGTCAAGTGGTCTTCTTATACCACCCGGAGACTACCGGTCAAGTTTCGTTCCATTCGGAGGTCGTTTGGTACTCCAACGATTAACCGGGCATCCGCAAAGTCCATTTGAGTGTACAGCAAAACCCCCCTCCAAAACCAGCCCAAAACCCACCAAACTCTCTTCCATGATCTAGGTCGTTCGATCACGATCGTGTGGGCGAAAACCGCACCTCATTTGGAGCCTCCTAGCTCCCTCTACCTATTTATATGTGGGCATCCCGAAAAACGAAATCACAGACGAACCCTAGCTTCTCCACAGCGCGCCGCCGGACGAAAACGTCCGCGCCGGACAATGTCCGCCCGCCTCCGGCCTCCCACCGTGCCGGCCCGCAAGCCCGCCGCGGGCCCGCCGGCCCGTTCCCCGCCGCCCGCGCGCCCGCCGCCGCCTCCGCGCCCGTCTCCTCCGCCGCGCCTCGCCGGTGCCTCGCCGTCGCCGCCGCGCGGGTCCCGTCGCCGCCGCCGCTCGCCGGTGCGCCGCCTCCGCCGGCGCCGCCCCTCCCCGCGCCCGTCGGCCTCCCTCCTCCTCTCCTCTGGCCGCGCCTCGCCTGCCCTCCTTCGCCGCCGACGAGGGCGAGCCGAGCATCGCCAGATCTGGATCGAGCCACCGTACGCGTTGACTTCCTCGACCCCTTTTTTTCTCCAAGTCCTCAACATTTCTCAGCATGTGCCTATGTTCGTGATGCGATAACTCCTTGCATGTAGCTCCGATTCGCGTGTGTAATATGTCAAATTGTTCGCCTCGTGATGCTCTTCATTTTGTTCAATTGCACCATGTTCATTAGAGGTCATCTTGATGCCCAAATCTTCGTTGGAAGAGGGCTAGTTGCTGTTAATCTCTGATTCTTAGCAGAACTTGGAGATTTGTCATTTTTGTATCATTAAATCTGTGCATCTTTTGAGCATGAGCTCTACATGTGTTTTGAAGTATGCCATGCCATCTTTCCAGTGGTATAGTCTTTGTATTTTTGTGATCTCTGTGGTGACTAGCACAAGCATGCAAAGTAGGCCCCGTAATAATTCTGATTTCAGGGACAGTGATTTCTCTAAGTCCTTGTCTTCTGTAATTTTGTTGCCATGTAAACTTGATGCTACAGAGAGATCCATGCATATTTTGGAGATGTTCAGTAAGGATGTTTTGTAGCTATAGTTGTATTTGATCCAATCCTGCAATTGTTTGCAATTATGGAGTGCCATAGCATGACTCAATCTTGCTCTACTTTTGCTATAAAATATTTTTGGCAGATTCTTAACATGACATGCATTTTTGCCAAGCTTATTGTAGTTGATCCATACATGCTATGCAATTGTTCTTGCCATGGATAGCTTCATAAACATGCCATCTTGCTGTAGGTATGCTTGTTTTGTCTTGCATTGCTCTGTAGTGAGTGCTTCAAGCTCACAAAGAGGCCTACATATTATCTTGTAAACCGGGATTCCGAGACTGATCGGGTCTTCGGGAGAAGGTTTATCCTTCGTTGACCGTGAGAGCTTATGATGGGCTAAGTTGGGACACCCCTGCAGGGTATTATCTTTCGAAAGCCGTGCCCGCGGTTATGAGGCAGATGGGAATTTGTTATTGTCCGGTTGTAGATAACTTGTCACTTGACACAATTAAAATACATCAACTGCGTGTGTAGCCGTGATGGTCTTTTCTCGGCGGAGTCCGGGAAGTGAACACGGTCTGAGTTATGTATGACGTAAGTAGGTGTTCAGGACCTCTTCTTGGTCATTGCTAGATGACGTCCGTTCCGTTGCTTCTCTTCTCGCTCTCATTTGCGCAAGTTAGCCACCATATATGCTTTTGCCGCTGCAGCTCCACCTTTTGCACCATCTTTTCCTACAAGCTTAAATAGTCTTGATCTCGCGGGTGTGAGATTGCTGAGTCCCCGTGACTCACAGATTCTACCAAAACAGTTGCAGGTGCCGACGATGCCAGTGCAGATGATGGCGTCGATCTCAAGTGGGAGTTCGACGAGGAACGTGGTCGTTACTATGTGTCTTTTCCTGATGATCAGTAGTGGAGCCCAGTTGGGACGATCGGGGATCTAGCATTTGGGGTTGTCTTATTTTCATCTGGATTTTGACCGTAGTCGGTCTATATGATTGTATTTTGGATGATGTATGAACAATATTTATGTATTGTGTGAAGTGGCGATTGTAAGCCAACTCTTTATCCCATTCTTGTTCATTACATGGGATTGTGTGAAGATGACCCTTCTTGCGACAAAACCACTATGCGGTTATGCCTCTAAGTCGTGCCTCGACACGTGGGAGATATAGCCGCATCGTGGGCGTTACATGCAGTCCCACGTGTCAGTGAAGAGGCAAGCCGAAGCGCGTTCCATTTGCATGAGCCGTGTGCAGGACCGAACGTGTGTGGGGTGGAATGCGACCGCGATAGGGGTGCTGTGAGTGTACCACCTTTTTTCCTTTTAAACTAGGTGCTTCGCCCCCTCAAAAACAAAAAACTTGTTGCTTTGCGTGATCCATCGATACTACTACTAGTAATCCGGTAATCCCGACTAAAACGGCGCGGCCGGGTCTTTTCCCGCGCGATATGCTGGGAGGTTGGCTTAGTTGGGTTTTTTAGGACGAGTAATGCTACACCTACGTAGTCCCAGTTATGTAATTAACATAATGTGAAACGTGTGAGCTGTTGATTGTAGATTGGGGGCAGGGAGGGGCCCACCACCATGAAAATCAGGGGAGGAGAGAGAGAGGCAATTTACGTTAACCCTTTCGTAGGTTCCCATAGATGTAGGAAAATGTGAAATGCGTGAATGTGCATTTGCAGATAAGGCCTTCCCTCGTTCATCCTTTTCCCCCAGAAGATCTTGATCTTCCGTGCAACGCACGGGCATCTTGCTAGTACTCCTACACAGGGGCGAATCCACGTACAAGGTTGTGGGGGCGCATGCCCCCACTCGTTTTTTCAGACTACTCGTACTAGGCCCAGGATATACAACGCTACCCCCACTCAGCCCAAGGTATTTGCCCCCACTCTCTAATTTTCCTTTGTATGTTTAAAGCCCGTCAATGAGAAATAGATAGGTTATTAGCCCAGCAGCCCATCTTGGAGAATACAATCAGGCCTCATGCATACGATCGATCAGGTGGTTCCCGATTTTCTGGAGATTCATATGCGTTCGTCGTCTCTCGTCTGTGCTGCCGTGACGAGCCGAAGCTGCCATGCCGCCGCCTGCAGTTATAAGCTGCACATACTGACATACACCCGACCAGCCTCGATCTGCACTGCGCACCACGGCCGGCCGGCCCGGCCGGCTCGCGCCATCCCAAGGAAGTTGTAATGATCAATCATTCAATCAAGGTAAGCCCTAGGTTTAGTTCTCTCTTTTTCTAATTTCCACATTATTGTTCTATTCTGATTTCCATGTTAAAAAGTAGTGAATTGTATCAAATATGCATCTTTATAAATTATAATGTACAAATTGATGATTAGGTTGATTGAATCTAGGTTCCCGTAATAGTTCCATATGAATATATTTGAGGACGTGAGAGTAGAATAAAATCTATGTAATATTCTTCCTTCATGTATCTCAATGTATTTAATGTTCAACTATTTAACATTGACAAGAAAGCTGATGAAGAGATTTTTTGCAAATCCACAACCGGTATTATGCCTGAAATATTCAATCTGGAAAAGCTTACTCGACATCCATCTAATAGGAAGTGGCTCGCAGATTTTACAGAATACGATCAGGAAATGTTGGATAATATTCCTAATGAGGTGATAGTTCAACGCTTCTATGCGAAAAATCATCATGGGCTCATGGCATGAAACGGAAGTAGGCAATGTGCTCAAGCTTTTCTTCTTATCTGTCAATGATTCAATGCTCTCTATATTTAAACATGTTTCTTCTTCCTGCAGCTTGAAGGCTAGAAATCATGGACATATATAAAAAAAGGAACGACATATTCATATTTCCCAAGTTATTGTGGTTTAAGTGGTTAGTTTACTTTTACTTTGGCAATGAACTTGTCATAATTATGCGTGTGATGACATTATCTTACCAGAAAGTATATGATTTTGCTTCTTACACACTATATCTATGCTTGTGTGGTTTAAATAATTTAGTCATTATAGTTCGTATACATGTTTATGAAAAAAATACGTATAAATATTTGCCCCCTCTTGATTTTCATCCTGGCTCCGCCCCTGCTCCTACAATATACTATATTATTGTGAAAGTTCATATACACCGGCCGAGATTAATGCAAACACGGCAGATTTTCATTACATTTCGAACTTTTATAGGACAGAAAAATAAAAGAAACCCGACCCTAAACCTATTCTACGGCGGCGACCGACGTCTTCCATCTGTGATCTCCATGTATGGGGTTCAAGACCCGTGAAGTGAAGGTGCGGTCTCCGACGAGGAAAAGTAGAACACGGGAGACGGACCGGCCAGTTGGCACACCATGCCCTGCCGCCTCCCATGCCCTACTCATCCTCGGAGGAGTCCCCGACCTCGGCGGTGCTGGATGTTGGACGACGGCAAGTAGGACGCGTGGCTGACGGTGCTCCCGTCGTCGGCCGCCAGCGTGGCCACCGCTTGTGCGACGACTTGAGCGAGGGCGGCGACCTTGAGCTCCATCCCCGAAGACAAGCTCTCCCGCAGAGCGTTCGCGCTTGCAGTCATGGTGGATGTGGTGCCAGGTAGGAGGACGATGCGCTATGGTGTGGAGGTTAGCTGGGCGTTGCCACTTTAAGTAGCGCATTCCGGTGAGGCCAAGCGTCCTGGTGTGTCATTAAGTCGCCGGAGTTGGTTCCTCGGGCACCGAGCCTCTTAACGACGGCATACGGACGGACGACATGAATGCGGGCAGCTGGCGCCAGCTGGGAACGCACCGCGCGAAGACGCGAGGGACGAGGGTTTTTGGTGTGCCAGGGTAGTCAGCTGCGGTCGTGGCAACGTTGGAGATGCCCTTTGCTCACATGCGATCGACTCATGTCATTGAAAAAGCAAGACGACCCGGCATGGTCTCATGTCCTGAGGATGCAGTTGGCCGCGCTACACCACTCCGCGGACGCGTCCCGGCGCCCCGTGCATCCTCGACGAGCCGGGTGTTGGGGTGTGTTTGGACTATGGCCAAAGTGCACCTTACCAAAATTTTGGTCATGACCCAAAGATTGGTCTTTGTTTGGATGGTTGCCATTTTTTTGGCATGCCAATGAACTCTAGCCAACTCTAGTTCATTTTTCTTGCCGATGTCGGCCAAATCATGGGCAACCAAAACCTCAACCAAAATTTTGGCTACCCAATGCTTTGATGGGGCAACCTTGGGCACAAACCAAACATACTGTTGGTCGTGCCACAGCACTAACGCCACCCTCGACACACTGAAACCGACCGTGTCTAGCGACGATGAGCGTGTCGCTCACCGCGGTCGTCGTGTCCAGAGGCAGTGCTGGAGCTGCGCCGCGTTGTTGGCCCCCACGACCCACATGAACGGTTGCCGGTGGCGAGGAGGTCGTGGGCCAGCTCCTCCATTGGACTAATTTGCGCTATGTCGTCCCGACAGGTGTGCCCCACATGTCGGTTTCCCTATTTTCCCGGCCATATTTGAGCGTCAGTGCTCCGCGTTGCGCATTAGGCCTTTCACTATGTAGGCCAAGCGAGACAACTTATTGTTTATTTGAGCCGTTCAAGTATAATCATGTGGCGTTTGCTTATTTCTCATACCTCTCCAACCCTCTTCTCCATCGATCATGTCGCCCTCCGGTCGAGTCCATCCTCCCGCATGCCTCATTTGAACATTCTGCCGAGTATCATTCGCATGTGGGCCTAGACCATGCTTGTATTTCCAATGTTTATTTGTAAGTTGTCCGACATGCATACAAACAAACGGTTCATTTGAAGTTTCACTTTGCCTCCACTACGTGTCGCTTCGCGTCTTAGTTTTGACATCCCATTTGGTTCATGCCCCGACACATGTTGACGAGATCGATTGATGTTCAGAGATCAATTGGGTGTCGTGCAAGGAGATAAAGGTTTGGTCTGTTTCTATGATAGAAATGACCCGCGGGGGGGGGGGGGTCTGTGGGGATCAGAGGAAGCATATTGTATGTTGATAAGCGAAACGAACGAATTGTACCCACCCTAGTCCTCTTTCAATCGATCTCCGGACCCCGAGATGAAATCGAGAGAGAACGAGTGGGGGCATGTGTGATACCTAAGGCGGATTCAAAATTTTGAACCGGTGATCATAGCATCCGCAAATCATATATAAAGGGTATTCAATGTTCGTTTCATTTTTGAACGTACAATATACTCCCTCCTATCCTTTCTAGTTTACATTGGAACCGCATTTGACTGTTGACAAAATTATATCATTGAAAAGGAGCTCCTTTCACATACGTATCCCTGCCTTAACCTCCCTTTCGGTCACTTACTGACGGACCCCATGCTTGCTAGGCCCCGCATGTCAGTTACTCAATGGGTTCGGCCACGTCAGGGGATCCTCATCCATAGTATACTCCCTCTGTTTTTATTTACTCCGCATAAAATGACGCAGGCGGGGGAGGGGGAGGGACGTCGGTTTGCTCTCAATTGCGGTCCCACAAGCGAGCAAAAACGCAAGACGAAGCGCGTTCCATTCGGTGAGCGACGTGGAGGGTCCAGCATGCTGGGCTGCAACGCGAACGCGACAAGAGCGATTTACAGTCAAAACCGATTGACCGGTCGTCACCGGAACCACTATTCACACCAGAACCTTCGTTGCTCGGCCTACGCCAACCACTGCCCTAAAACCACACCTAATCTCTAGCCCCTTCCCCCACCTTTCGATCCCCTAGCCCGCATCAAGCGTCCCCTAGTTCGTCGGAAAGCCATGGTGCACCGCAAGATCACGTACTACAAGATGCTGACGCCGGAGCGCCGCGCATAAATCGCGGCGGCGGTCGGCTCCAGAGACCTCCGTTCCCAAGCTCGCTTTGCAGCGGGCCAATCCCCGAGTTCTCTGGAGTCAAGCTACGAGGAGGAGGAAGCCGATCCAATGTTCATGGCGGAGGTCGCGGCGCAGAAGGCCCCCGATGGGTATGAGACGATGGACGCCGACTTCGTGCCGGCGTCCGAGTCCCCCATGGTGCAGGTGGACCAGCGGTTCAACCTGGTGATACTAAAGGAGGACCGGGAGGCAGAGGCTCAACTCGACGCGGAGCGCACGCATGCCGCTGCCATCGAGGCTCTCCTGCAGGCGGAACCGGATGTTGTGGATGTGAACCGGGCAGCGGAGGCTCAACTTGAGGCGGAGCGCGCGGATGCCGCTGCCATCGAGGCCCTCCTGTAGGTGGAACCGGACGTCGTGGACTTGAACCGGGCGGCAGAGGCTCAACTCGACGCGGAGCACGCGGATGCCGCTCTCATCGAGGCCCTCCTGCAGGCGGAACCGGACGTCCTGGACTTGAACCGGGCGGCGGAGGCTCGACTCGACGCGGAGCGCGCGGATGCCGCTGCCATCGAGGCCCTCCTGCAAGCGAAACCGGACGTCCTCTACTTGAACCGGGCGGTGCTCTCGTCCGTCCAGAGCGCCCGCACGCTCTGCGTGAACGAGTAGCTGGAAGCCGAGGACAACCACGGTGCGGAGACACACGTCGGCAGCTACGGCTGGTTCGCGCCGGCAACCAAAGACGACGAGGCCGTCTCGTTCCGCGAGCAGTGATAGTTTTCCTTTATGTTGTTGTTTTTATGGATCTTTTGCTGTGTAAAAACATATATTGTTATGCAAGTCTCCTGACTTGGGCCAGTCTACCATTTCAGGCAGTTGGATGAATATCCTACGTCTCTTAACCCTTCTTCCTCACCTCTTCTTCTTCCCCAACAGACCACCGCACGGGCCGTATGGATACTCCCCAACATGCGGTTGGATAAACATACTCTATGAACGAAAATTATGTGTCAGCGGTAGGATGGCTGAGTTTGGTTTGTTCACATGCGACAACACGTGTCAGTGAGGGTGCGTTCCCTTGGTTGGGTTTGCGGCGTGCAGGAGCGACCGTGTGAGGGTGCAGTGCGACCGCGACAGCCGTGCGCAAGTGTACCTCCTTTTCATTTTGAAAACTTTAGGCAAGCTTGGCAAAAATGTGTGGCAAAGTATGGCAATGCAAGGCCTAGACCCAAACAGGGTAAGTACGTAGTACTACGTACTAGGAGTACTAGTGTTAAAAAAGAAAGGCGGGGCTTTCCTTCGTGGGATTAATCAATACAAATCCTCGTTTCACGTGTCAATTAATGCGTATTCTTTTCTCCAAAGCCCAAAGAGCTAACCATCTCACTCCTCATCGCTTGATTAATGCAGCGCCATGCAAACCAACCTTCTCACTTCCGCATGCATGCAGGAGATATTAATGTCCTTGGTTGCTAGTACGAGGCAAACCCCATCAATTTTGCCTCGATTAGTGTTAGTGGCCTTTTGCAAATTGTAATTTTGATATACTGGCCTTGTGTACAAAAAATGGAGGTAGTAACTATATTTGACTTCCTTCCCCATTGCGGTGACGTCGACGATATCTCAAACGTTGTGGTTTGGCGAAGCGCGTTCGACGGAGAACACCATTGAGGGAGACCACGGTAAGTCGTTCGCAAGTGCCGCCTGCAAGCCGAGACAACCGCCTTATTTGCATCCAGAAAGTCCGTTGAACCAAGGGACGCGTAAATGTACTAGTACTACTCATACACAATAGCGTCATCCGTCCAGCTTAGTGCGGTGAGATGGTTTCTCGAAGAAGACGATGGAGAAGCGGAGTCAGCGAAGAGTGAAATGATGGTTGCTTCGTTCATGCTTTTTGATTTGACGCCTCACTGCTTTTTGATTTGTGATAGAAGGGACAAGGGAGTAAACTCTGTCCTCTATACTGTACATGCGTCCAAGCACGGGAGAAAGAGGAGAGACATTGCATTTTTCTATTCCTTCAATCAATCAATCAGGGAGCTTCGGTTCCATCCTTTTGGCTTTGGCAACACCGTCCACAATGGTTCCCACAATGCCAAAAGCTATTTTCACATTTGGCTACACATTGTGGATGCCCTTAACCGTACCACTTGGTTTTGCTCCTGTGTGCTATCTATACAAATCTCAATTATATTGATCTAAAAAAATTATAGAATCAAGATAAGTAAAAAGGAGGTGATTTTGCCGCGCGGATGGCGGGGGAGGTTTCTTATTTTTAGAGGACGTTGTCCTGGCGGTTTGCTAACATGCGGTCCCACGTGTCAGTGCTTTACCAAGCCGATTTGCTTCCCACATGAGGCAGAACAACGGCAGAAGCAACATGTGGTTAACTTGAAGAAGATGAGGGAGAAGCGGATTCAGCAACGAGTGAAATGATGGTTGCTTCGTCCCTCCAACTTCTTTTTTTAGCATTATTACTTCGTCCCTCCAACTTAATTGCGGGAAAGGTGCAGCTTTGTGATTTGACGCCTCATTGCTCATTACTACGCCGGCGCCATGACTAGGTGCTTCACCCCGGCTGCTCTGCACTGTATTCCAGTATGGCACGTGGACCCGGTAGCTTGATGCCCCACATGTCGGTGAAAGGGACTAGAAGATTTATGAAAGCGAGTGCTCCACTCTTACGACGGAGGAGTACACGACACGACGGCCCAGTGAACTGTCACTTGTACTGTATATAGTACTATAGTTTTGCTGTTTCGCACGATCCATCGATACAAACCCGATTAAACAGGAAAGGGCGGGATTTCCCCCGCATGGTATATGATACTTGCCATACATTTCAAAGGCAATTTTCATGTATGCAAACTGAATAATTAAGTAACAATATGATATCTAGTAAAACTAAAAACACATATGATTTATTGTGTTAGAGTGTAGTAGTAGTGCTCTATTGCATAGTTGTTAGATGTAACATGCGAGAACGTGTAGAGATGTAGTTTTGGAGGGCCTACAGAGAGAAAAGCATAATACGTTCATCGAACTTCAGAATAAGCTGATTACGGTCACTATATACGTTTTGCGGTGATTATACGGTCACTTGTTCACGGTTCAGCATCGGATTGCACTCTGTTGACCGGCCAAATAGTCTGCGTGGCACCATGTTGTCTAGTTAAATTGACCACGTTCCTTGTGGGTCCCACCTGTCAGTTCGCATAGGGAAAAGGTCAGATAAACACAAATTTACGCAGGCGCGACAAGACTCCACCCCGTGCATGGGAATCACCTGGTTGTGTATGTGTCTGTCAGGGCCTGATGTGTGCGCATGCACGTGTAGGTTGAGCACTTGAGCGTGAGAGTGTGTGTTGGTCGTGGGGTGTACTGGTGTGTGCATGCATGCGTGCGTGTGTGCGTGTGAGTATTGCGTGTGTGGCTGCGTGTGTACGTGTGAGTGTTGCGTGCGTGCGTGGGTGCATGTGTTCGTGTGAGTGTTGCGTGCATGCAGTTCGTGTGCATGCGTGCGTGTGTGTATAATCACCACACCAGCTCCTGTGTGTTAAAACAGACGACTCAGCATACCAATACAAGGCCACCTTGTCCGATGTGCCCGCGGTCATGACTTCGAACCACCGTCCAATATTTTTTTGTCATTTGTTTTCATTCTTACTAGCAAGATGCCCGTGCGTTGCACGTAACATCAAGATGCATTTGTATGACTAGTTTATCTCGTGAGAGAAAAGGATGAACGAGGGAAGGCCTTATTTGCAAATGTGGAGAGGTGTGTGGGTATCTTTTTGAAAAATTGTCATGGTTTCTTTCCTATGCGTCAGATATAAATCGGACGGCCTATATTGCAGGATGGCACGCACACCATCATCACCAACTCTGTTTTTTATAAGAGTGTATTTTATCCCTACTCTTATAAAAAGCATAGTCGGTGATGATCGTGTGCCCGCCATCCTGCAATATAGGCCGTCCGATCTATATCTGACGGATAGGAAGGAAACTATGACAATTTTGCAAAAAGGTACCCACACCCCTCTCCACAATTGCAAATAAGGCCTTCCCTTGTTCATCCTTTTCTCCCACAAGATAAACTACTCATACAAATGCATCTTGATGTTCCGTGCAACGCATGGGTATCTTGCTAGTATTTTATAAGAGTGCAGATGTAGAGTAGATACAAGCCGACAGGTGGGCCGGATGGTAGTGAGATAATGTGATGCAACACTAGAGGTGCCACGTGGAGCGTTTAACTGGTCAACTAGTCGTGTCTTGAGCAAATACGGAGTTGTACGGTGAGCCCGTGACTGCATAATAACCACAAAACGTAAATGGTGACCGTAATGAGTGGATTCTGAAGTCCAATGTACGTATCGTGCTTTCGCTTCAAATACAATGATCGTCACTGTATATATCGCGAGAGAAAGATGAAACATGCCTGAATGTGCTGGGGGCTTACTTTTAGAGGACCTGGAGATAGTTTATGTGCGTACGTGAAAGGGGCGTAGAGGGGGGGGGTATGCGATGGACAGAGAGATGCTCTTCGTTTCTCTTTATTATGACTAACTTTATATATAGTATAAAAATATACAAATTCATAGTGCGGAATAAATATCATTGTGGGCACCATGCAATGCAAGTGTTCATACTCCTCCATATAACTTTGTAATGTTGTATATATGTAGAAATTCTAAAATATTTTTTTGGCCACACTTTATTCAAAAGGAATGTTGTATGCGAAATAAACGTGAAGAGAGGGCTTTTTAGATCAATGGGGTACGTGATGTAACATGTGTGAATGTGTAGTTGATGCATTTGGCAGGGCCTAGAGAGGTATGTGTGTGTATTACGTATTCGAGAGAGGCATGGATAGAGGGGTCGACAGGGGGGGCGTGGGAGAGATAGCACGAGAAATGAGAGTGGTCTAGAGAGAGAGACGAATATGACGTCACGGTGAGAGATTCCCTTGAGTGTGTATATGCAAGGGGGGAGTGGATAGAGGCACCAGGAGAATATTTTTTTTGTGTGGTGTCTGTGTTGGTATGTGTGGGTGTGAGAACATAACGAGACGTGGGGGCAGAGGGTGTGTCACCGCGTGAGGTCCGGTGGGTCGAGGTGAGGCCCTTCGTTCGGTTCCGTCCTGCACCACATTGGTCGGCCCGTGACACATATAGGGAGACCCATGGATGACTAGTCGTACAAGACAAAGATAGAATAATTGTGAAGGACTCTATGTCCACTGACAAAGCCGGCTAGGATTTGTAACCCTAGGTTCTCGGACTAAGGTAACCCCTTTATCTCTGATATTACTATTCATCCAACCTAACTTTAAGGGGCATCCTACAGAATGCTCTGCTAGAATCATACTCGTCGATTAGGAAGAGAGGTGTGAGACAATGCGTGAGAGACAGGCCTAAAGATAACGTGCGTACAGGAGACACGTAGGCAGGTCTATGTTTATAGAAAGGGTCGATGGGGATTGTGCGTGTATGCTTGCGAGAGGAAGAGTGCTTGTGATAAAGGTTAGTGAAAACGGTCATAAATGGTTACGAGAGGGAGGGAGGGTTATATCGAGAGCATGTGTGCGAGAAAGACACCTCGGGAGAGAGTGTGTGAGCATGTGTGAGAGACCACCGATGGAGAGTGAAACTACACGTACAAGACTGCTGTACACATTGATTAAAGATATAAATTGTATCCAAATATTAGGATAGGATCATGATATTTGCAATTTGCGTAAGGAACGGTCATTGATCCATCAGACATCTAGATTCTATCGAATTTGAGCATGTCTATGTTATTATTCGACACAATTGATCCACATAGTTAGTATTTTGAACTTCAGACAATGCATCGCTTTAGCAATCGAATATAAACGTGAGTGTAGTTCATGTTGTGTGTGTAAAGCACATTATACATACGAAAGTTACACAATGAACATTATAAATAGCTACCTATGAACTAGCATACATTTGAATTCAACTTAAGGTGGTTTTAAAAAATCGAATTCAACATGAAGTCCATTCAATTATTTCAATTTGATATCATGGCATTTGTAAATCATACCTAAATTATGGGGGCACCAATCTTTGCTCTGATTTTGTACATAATAGCATATGTAGTCATGTACAAAATAGATTCTAATTTAGCTCCTTCATTCCAAAATAATCGTAGTTATAGGATTTTCAAGTGTCAAAATTTCAAAAAGAAGCGGATAATTTAATGAGGTTTTCAAACATACAAGGTCAAATTTAACGTTGTCAAATTACTTTTCTAATAACTCCGACCCGTGAAACCTACCGGCCCGTCGTCCAAAGGTCTAAACCGGGGTAGGTTTGTAGCTTCATCTAGACGCCACACAACCGCCTCCTAAAAACATTCATACACAATGGCCGCCTAAGCACACATGCGCGCGACCGAAATCGCTCCCGCCCACTATTTGGGACACCTGGGATTACCATCCTGCCCCCGACCCACAGTAGGTCCAAAATTTAAGAGGGGGGCAAAGTTTGTACTTTCCCCAAATTTCAAACAAGCGCGTCCCATCTTCTGTTCAAAAAAGCCAAAAACAAGCGTGTTCCAGACCGAAACATGGTTCTCCCCCCTCCCCTCGCCCACCCGTCCGATTCCCCATTCGTACTCCATGGGCGCAAAAACTACCTCTGCACCAGCCGCGAAACCCCGGCGTCCTCTTCCCCGTCCGCCACCCCATTCCACCCATCAACCGCCGCCCTCCTCCATCACGTTGGAGCCGATACCCCGACGTCGTCGTCGACTGCAACCTCAACCGCAACGCCCTCCACGGCTAGTATTTGAAGTCGAGGCCGAGCCATCCGTACCCGAGCCAGTTCAACCACGCCGTCCGGCGCCTCACCGTTGCCGCTCCAACTTCACCACCCTCCACCGCACCGGAGCTATTCCTGCTACGCCGTCCTTCGCCGCCTCGGATCTGCTTCCCCTCTGCCGACATACGGCCACGGCAACACAGTCAACAATTTGGCCATGGGTTCGTCCAAGCCTGCACCCTCCAGAACATCGGTTTCCCCGGCAAAAATAAGAAGATCGGCGCGACATGTGGAGGCGACCACACCGGCAACCGAAAATGGTACTCCTCTTCCCTTATTCGTGCAAATCTTACGTGTCTGGTTGCACGGTATTCATCCCACAGAAGACACTAGTTGACCGCTTCTTCTTGATACTAGATGTTCCTAGTAACTCGCGATGCACAAGGTTTCTCCTCATATACTATTTCACCTTAGCTAGAGGTCAGTCGCCCCCTGAATTTCAATTCCTGGTCAGTTGATTCCCAATTAACGGAAGCATTCCCCGGCGTAACAGGCGCTAGTCCGCCTATTACGCCGGGGAAGCAGCGCCTCGGTGTTTATCTTAGGGGCGTGTGGGGCCTAGAGCTACTGGCGCCCGATCTGGAGGTCGGCCGGGATTAAAGGGATGGCCTGGGGGCGCTGCCAAGCACGGCGGTGGTGTGAGGTCGAGGGGAGGGCGGGGCGGCGGAGGCAGGGGTCTGGGTCGGTGGTCGCTGGCGGTTCGAGAAAGATCATCAACAGTGACTGACGGGTGGTAGACGAAGGCCATCTGCCCGTTCCTTATAGATCGGACGGTTCATTAAAAAAAATCGACTGGCCTATTTATTTTCAGTCGACTGTTATCTTGATATGACCACATGTGGTGGTGTGCTGGAGGAGTACCTGCATTTCCTGTGCTCATATATTACAAAATCATACGGAGTAGAATCTAATTTTGTTTGCCATGCAATGTTGTAGAGCTATCATATGTCTCCTGTCATTTATTTTTCAGCCACCTGCTATCTGCTACTTTTACAGTGCACTAGTTCTGCACACACTTCACCCATACTCTCACTATTGTGTTTTTATGCAAGGGTATTTCATACTCTGCTGCTATGAGAGAAGCAAAAAAGAAAAGAGAGAAGTCGCTCCAGCGTCGTACGCGGATAGGCCAGACACGTTTCAGCCTTATAATAGGTGCAGTGTCAGCAGATGGAGATGGCAAACGTAGCTCTGGAGTTGATGACCTCGCTCGCAATGAACCACCATCCCAGGTGCTTGCTTTAACTTCGCGGTGTCATATGTGGTTGCATGTTCCATATTTTTTACATGAACCACCATCCCGTGAGCACCAGAAGACAAATAGCTAGTCAGGGCACTGGCCGAGCCAGTGACAAGCCCAGCAAAGAGAGGCATCACCTGGAAGCCAACTAAAAAGCCGTGATGGTGGCGAAGCAGCCCGCCTCCCACCAGGCTCTCAGGTCCTAGATGATCATGCTCACTACTCCAGCCGGATGTCTAGCTTGTATTGCTTCCAATTTGGTTAAATTGCATCTGCTTAGCTTACACATTATACCTTTGAATATGACATGCCTTTCTGTTTTTGGTACATACTAGTACATCTGTGTATTAACCATGTTCTTACATCAAACTAATGTTCTTTTGTATCCCTCATCAATCACTTATGATGAGGCAGTCAGGCAAGTGGATTACTCCTCATTTAAAGAATGCAGCGTCAGTCTCCCGACATGATTCTCAAGAAATAGCAAGGCTAGATGAAGATAGTGAACGTAGCTCTGTAGTTGATTACCGCATTTCCCCTACACTAGCATCGCAGGTGCTTGCTCTAACTTGGCAGCGTGATATGTGGTTGCATGTTGCATATGGTGTCTAGATTGTAATTCTTGCAATCTAGTTAAACTGCATGTGCTATTCTGCTTAGCTTATACATTATACCTGTTAATGTGACATGCCTTCGTGTATTTAGTACATAGTACATCTGTCTATTAAGCATGTCCTCACATAAAACTATTGTTTTTTTATATCCCGCATAAATCAATATGACGAGACACCTTCAGTATATGCAGTGTGATATTAGTTGCATCTTTGATATGATTTATAGCATGTGCTGCTTCTAATTTGTTGAAATGCCATTTATGATGGGACACTTTTAACTTGGCAGAGTCATATTGGTTGCATCTTTCACGTGGTGTCTAGCTTGCATTGCTTCTTATTTGGTGAAATGGTTTCTGCTTAGTTTACACAAACAGTTGTGAATATGCCGTGCCGTCCTGTTTTTCGTATTATTCCATCCTAGAATCATGTGTTTGCCTTACATCAAAGTAGTGATTGTCAGTATCATGCATGAATGAGTTCTGAAGAGTGAATTTTATTGCTTTTTCTTGTCGGTTTTACTTGACAATTCAAAATCAATAAAGCGGAAGGAAGTTAGCAAGGCAGCGGATGAAGGTGCTCCTTCCAAATGGAGGGCCTCTACAGATTCTACTCCTCCATCCCCCCCAAGATGATTTCCAAGACAACACATGCATAGACACCCAACGTAGCTGTGTTGGTGATGAGCACGTCTCCCCTAGTGCACCATCACAGGTGCTCCCTCTAACTTGGCACCGTTATATGTGGTTGCATGTTAGGTATGATGTCTAGCTTGTATTGCTTCTATTTTTGTTGAATTTCATCTGCTTACTTTACACATTATACTTGTGACTACGACACGTGTCCTATTTCTAGAACATACAATATCTATCTATCGCACCATGTTCTTACATCAAAGTACATTTGTTCTGAAGAACTAAATTGTTATTCGTTTTTCTTGTCGGCTTGACTTAACATGGCACAGAGAAAGAGGAAGCAAGACAGAACGACAGGGAAAGGGAAGCGGAACAATCCTGCAGATTTTGCTGGTACTGATGGTGCAATAGAAGGTCAAAGTCCTGCGGAAAATTGTACCGACAGGGTATCCCGTGCTACACGAGCTGCAGAACAAGCCAAACATAAACAAATAGCTGCCACCAAACAAGCAGAGATAACCCTAGTTGTTGCAACACCTTCCACAGTACCACCAGCTGCACGATTTACTCGTTGGTCAACTCAGCTAGCAGCACGTTCCCAAGCTCCCTTGCCACCTGATACTACTTCCGAAGCACTCTTGACACAAGATGAGTTGGCAAGATCAGATGAACTTTGTGAGCTTCAATAGCAAGAAGGTAGTTGCTCGAGTCAAGTTACAGTTGCATGCTTCTTTATTTGTAGTCTCATAGTTTGATGTACACTAACACTTCCTATGTTTGTTGTTGGACTAGCACCTAGGCGCAAGAGGAAACAAACATCAGGGATAATGCTCGATAGGTTAACTAAATCTAGAGGAGGAAGAATGGAGATCCGTTTTGAGGCAGGTTTAAAAAGGCCACGTGATGCTACATAGTAAGCCAAGTTAGTATCAAAGGCAGCGGTTGCTGTTAGGTGTCATGTACGTATCCTCCCAACATGGATTTAGTACAGGAATGACAAAGACGAAACCCAGTTCAACACCTTCCTCGACCATTTATCTGTAAGTATGGTTATGTATGGAAACTAGTAATATCGTCTTGCTCTGTCCAATACTTTCTAGGTTGCTGATAATGAGACTCCCATAATTTTAACATATGAGGTTCAAGTTGGATAGCCAAGATGATGCAACCAGACAAGCTTGCACCCATGTTTTCAAGTCTGCTCTGCGACAGTATCGGTATAACTTGAGGAAAACTCACTTTGAAGGCAAGGCTAACAGTGAACTTGCCCAAACATCTCCAGTGGAAAATATATCTGATGAAGACTGGAGAGGCCTCATTAAACACTGGTCCGATCCGAAGTATCAAGTACATTATATATATGTCATTAGATCACATGTTGAAGTCCTATTTACGCATGTTCCACACAAATCTATCTTCTTGTAGGTGAACTGTTCAAAGAACAAGGCCAACCGTACGAAAGTGAAATTCCAACAGACGACAGGATCTCGTAGCTATATTGCACACTGCGAGGCTCTTGTAATTAGCTGATGTTTCACTCTTTTCGCTGTACCATATTATCAGATCTATATTGACTTGTTCCAAATGCAGACGAAAGCCCGCAAGGAACAAAAAGTACCTGAACCAAATGCTGTGGAAATCTTCAAGGACTGTCACACCAGCAAGAAGAAGGGCATGACTACACCAGTCAAAGCCGCTGTTGTAAGTCATTAATCCTCATGCCTTTTAACTACTACTTACTCTGACTTGTGCCTTGAACTGCATGGTTTGCAGCCAATGTCTATTACTCTTTTCAATTTTATACATAATTGTCTTAGCGTATCATTGCACCTTACAAGGTTTAAAAGAGAGGAGTGATGTTCCTTTGATCTTAACCTGTAATCTAGTTCCGTGCTGGACTTGCTCACACAATGTTACAATTGCCTGTTTGTCTGTTCTCAGTTATTTTGTGATATGAATGATATCATACTATGCTTACCGTATTATAAACTTCGTCTCTTTATCCTTAGCCCTCAATACAATGTGAAGAAATAGACAATACATTAGCGATGGTACATGGTCATATGTTTGGAACCTAGTTTTATTATGTACTTTGCAATAAAATACAACTACTATTTTACATGGGTTCACCAGAATAAGTTATGTATATAGACCAAAGCTATTTTGTTTGGTTTTGCTGCCTCCTTAATATCTTCTGTTCTGGTACTACTAATGTAAAACCACAACTTTTCAGCGAGCTATGGAAAAAATGGTGGAACCGCCACCTTCTGAAGGTGGCGAGGCAACTATAACCGCAATGTCAACTCTTGCTGCAGTGGGTCAGTACCTGTCCACTAACAGTGCCAAAAGCACGTTCCTGCGTAATACTGGCTTGGTTGTTAAGGCAATCTCGTCCAAACTGCCTCATGATCAAGATATGCAAGCTCAAAACAATGTTGTATCTGCGCTCCAGACACAAGTCCATTCCCTAACAGAGACCCTTTGTGAAACAAGGAGAGACATTGTTCGATGTTGTCAAGATAGGCATGGTTTTGAAACCAGACTATCAGACATTTGCTATATTGTTCAGGAGCCTAGGAGAACTGAAGGCGAAGGTTATGGTGCTCCATCGGACAATACAGCATGAAAACATAACAGTCAGGTCAAATGAACTGAGCTTCTGAAGTTCTGGTGGTGCATTTATCTGCTAGACTGTCAACTTTTATGCCAACCTTCCTTTTGTTTTATAGTTGTAATTTGTTTTGGTGCGATACAAAATTTGTTCTTAACGTGCAGCCACCGGCTGAAGAAAACAGCAAGCCATTTTTGTATAGTGTAGGGTGTTCCCTATATTTGCACTAGTGGCGAACTTTGATGCCCACCGGCTGTAGTTAACATGGGCCTCCTATAGGCCGTAGAAACAATGGGCCTTCTAAGGGCCATAGAAACAATGGGCCTTCTACGTGGCGTAGAAATAATGGGCCTTATACGGGCCGTAGACACAATGGGCCTTCTATGGGTCGTATCATCAATGAGCCTTCTACGAGCTTATGATCGGTTGGCCAAACATGGGCCAATAAAAGACCACATTATGGCCGTAAATGGGCTAGAGTTGAAATCGTTCGTTCATGGGCCAACCATAACGGGCCGTCGTTAATCGACCGTATTTTGATGACGCTATGAAAACGGCCCAACGTATTAACGGGCCACAAACGGGCCGACTGTAACCACAGGCTGAATTTGGCCCACAAGCAGAAAATGACAGTAGCGGGCCGTAAGTAAACGAATGTGGAAATGAGCCCAAGAATAAATGGGCCCCGAGAAGGCTGAAAGATAACATGGGCTGGAAATGGCCCAACGGAATAATGGGCCGTTAATGGGTATAAAGTGATACACTGTTCATTACGGGCCAGTTTCACCACGTGCCGTTAATGGGTATAAAGTGATACACTGTTCATTACGGGCGAGTTTTACCACGGGCCGTTAATGGGCCAAGAGTAATAAGGGCCTCATATGGGCCGAAATACGTCATGGGCCATACATGGGCCGGAAGTTAAAACGGGCCGGAATTATATTGGACGGCCCAGATGACACTACTGGGCCTAATTCGGATAGGCCGTAAACGGGCCCTGGGTTAGCGGGCTGTAAATGGGCTATATGCAAACAGGCCGTTAACAGGCTTGCCGTGGGCCGGCTCGCCACCTTTTGACCAAGTCAAACGGGCCGGCCTTTTCACAGGAATGGGCCTCTGTTGGGCCGTGCCACGTGTCGACGTATCATAGGCGCTTTGGGTCCAATGAGTGGATGACATCTGTCCCAACGGTGAGCCGACACGTGTTTCCTCCAGCCAATGATGATTTTACACGTGGAAAATCCCCATTGGTCGGGGCTGTTAACGGGTTATCGGATCCAAAACCGGACCCGATAGCTTAACGGCGTTCCGTTACGGTGGATGCCACGTGTCGGTCACCCTTGACGAAAGCACTTCTGTGACGCGCGATTTATCGTCATGGAAGTGGACACTTCCGTGATGATAATTTTGGTAATGTCATGGAACACTTCTACGACAACACAGGTATTGTCAGGCCCCGATTCTAAGTCACACCGATCTAGCCTGTAACACCTCATATCACTTTGCGGCCTCACGCACGGTATTCCCACGGGTGTCGCCTTACCATGGCCCGGGACCGTTTGCGCCTTTTGGCTCACGTATATGATAATGTCGCTAGCATCCATATGACAGAGAACCCGAGCCGACATGACTAGTCGTGAACCCAAAGTGGCACTAACTTACGGGGACAGGCATACATGAATCAACATCGAGCATGTCGGTCAGCAGCGTGCGAATCCGGGCTGTAGCACTGGGCTAACAGGACTCCGGGAACCCGGGCTGTAGCAGGCTAGGCAGGACTCCGGATGTCACCGCGTGACATTTCCCCGAAGGGACAGACACAGGAACGAAGTGAAACACATGCCGGCCAGTCAAGTGTTCCGGAGCAGTAGTGCTGGGCTAGCAAGACTCCGGTGAACCGGGCTGTAGCGGACTACTATGGCTCATGGAAGCACAAGACTACATTTCCCCATAAGAGAGGCTACCAAGGATAAACAACTAGGTTGTCGGATCCCACACATACCAAGCATTTCAATCATACACACAATATGCTCGATATGTGCAAATACAACATGGCATCACAACAAGACTCTACGACTCAGATTATTTATTCATTAGGCTCTGAAGAGCCAGATACTACAAACATGGGTCTCATGACCCAACATTCAGGGCATACAAGTCAAAGCACATGCGGAAGCTTAACATGTCTGAGTACAGACATCTACAAATGAAAAAGGCTGAGAAGCCTGACTATCTACAAGATCCTGCTGAGGGCACAAGATCGTAGCTGAGGTATCAAGCTAAACGTCGAAGTCCACACGGAACTACTAGCGAGACTGACGTCTCTCTGCAAAACATAAAATAAGCAAACATGAGTACAAATGTACCCAGCAAGACTTTTTTTTTTGAGGGAGAATGACAGTGGGAGAGGCTCCCACATACTTTGTATTACTCACAAAGGAACAATTACATAAGTGTTACAAAGGGTTTTGTGGCCCCCCGGCCATGCTAGCTATCCACGGTCTTAGTGACCCAAGTTTACAATGTAATTAGACAGGAAAGGATGAAGATCCTCTCGGCAGTTATGTGATAGCAGCTCCAAGAGATGTTTGAATCTAGCTAGCCATGCTCCATGGGAGTGCTGAATCCCTCTAAAGTGTTGATTGTTTCTCTCCATCCACAGACTCCAAGCAGCCAAGAGAAAGATATCCATGAAGAGAGGTTGTCTCCAATTACCCCTACCTCCATGCAAAAGAGCCAGTCTGTTGTCAGCTATCGGCCATGTCACTCCAACTACATCCCAGCAGTGTTGACTAAAGGGGCAATTGAAGAACAGATGTTCCACCGTTTCCTCTGGAGGGTTTTGACAGAACATGCATGCATAGTTGCCCCCCACGACAACAAAGTGCCTGCGTTTGAGCATATTCCTGGTATTCAGACGATCAACTAGGAGTAGCCACCCAAACATCTTGAACTTGATCGGGCTTTTAGCTTTCCAGAGCCATCCAAACGCCTCATCTGCCACAACCTGTTTGTAGCAGTGATTATAGAACTTCTTGGACGAAAAAACGCCCGAGCAAGCATTCCCAGACATCACAGTTACCGGCGGCCAGCCGGTTTTGTGGCAACCCCTCCTGGATCTCTTTGATTTCTTCTCTCGCCTGGGTCGAGAGAGGTAGACTAAAAATCATGGAAGGGTCAGTTGCAGTAAGAACCTTAGCAATGGAGTCATCCTCATGCAAACAAAACAAAAAGGCTCGCGGGTATATATCCATTAATGGGGAATCTTGGGTATTATCAAACCAAATATCTTTCCAGAACAGAGCACTAGAGCCATCCCCGGGGGTGACTTTAGTGATCCCTCGGAATATCCCACTGAGTTGCATTACATCTCTCCACCAGAAAGAACCCACCGCCTCAGATGCATGTGGCATCTTGTTTCAGTAGTAGGCATCCCAAACAAGCTCCACCCAGGGAACATCTTCATGATTATAGAATTTGAAAAGATATTTTAGGAGGAGGGCTGCATTCTGTGTTTTAAGATCAATAACTCCAAGGCCTCCGCAGCGTTTTGGGCGGCAGACAAGCTCCCAGGCCGCAAGAGAGTTATTTTTGACCCCATCATCGGAGTTTTTAGCCCAGAGGCAATGTCTACGCAGCTTGTCCAGATGTTCAATCACCTTTGGGTGTATCTTGATCGTGCACATTGCATATATCAGCATCGAAGTCACAACTGAATTGACCAAGGTCAGTTTAGCTCCGGATGACATCAGTGACAGCGCAGTGGATGTCTTCCGTTCAACTGCATGAACCAGCGGCATAAGATCAAGGACACTGGGTCTCGTCGTGCCCATTGGCAGGCCGAGGTATGTGAAGGGCATGGAACCAACAGAGCAACCAAAAACCCCAGCCAGTTCACAAGCACGTCGGTGATCAATGTTGATGGGTATGAGAGTTGATTTCTGAAAATTGATCTTCAGTCCAATGGAAGTAGCATAATCTTCTAGGATAGCTTTCATACGGGCAGCCTGCACAGGACATGCCTGCATAACTAAAATCGTGTCGTCAGCGTATTGGACAACCGGGAAATCACCCGCCCTGTCACGAGGGAGAGGAAGATCAAGCAGCCCTCGAGTAAAAGCATCGTTAACTGCTGCTTGTAGGAGGTCAGCCGCAAGGACAAAGATCAATGGTGAGAGAGGGTCCCCCTGACGCACTCCACATTTACAGTTGAATTTCCGACCAGGGACTCCATTAAGGAGTACAGAAGAAACCCCCGAGCCAAAGATCGTGTTCATCCATCCAAGCCATTTGTCATCAAAACCCATGTGTTTCATAATCTCCATCATGGGGGCGTGCTCAATAGTGTCAAACGCCTTGGCAAAGTCTAGCTTGAGGAGGATGTTTTCCCTCGCTGAGGTATGGCATTGATGGATATATTCAAACGACCATGCTAGGCAATCCTGAATAGTCCTCCCTTTGAGAAAACCGTACTGATTTCTGTGTATGATCTTGAGGATGACTTTCTGTAGCCGATTTGCCAAGATCTTAGTGATGATTTTCAGACAACAATTCAGTAAAGTAATTGGTCTATAATCATTTGCAGTTTCTGGAGAAGAGTTCTTTGGGATCAATGTGATATACCCCTCACTAATACTGGTTATATCTAGCCCTCCAGCATGAAATGCATGACACATCTCATAGAAGTCCAACTTGATGATCGGCCAGCAGCTCTTAAGGACGCAACCATTAAACCCATCAGGACCTGGAGCCCGATCACTCGGCATTTCCTTAATAACAGTGTCAATCTCTTCATTGGAAAAAGGTGCCGATAAGTGCTCCAGTCCCTCAATCCGACGGATGATTCTGGAAAGATCAAAGCGCATGTGAGTGGGTTTAGAGGAACCCAACCGTTCCTTATAAGTTTTGAACAACACCCCTTCCTTGCCAACATGGTCATGTATTTCCACATCGCCATCCCGAAGCATGGCGATAGAGTTATGTCTGTATCTCTCCGTGGCCAGAGATTGAAAAATTTTGGTATTTTCATCCGCAAATCTGAAGAATCTGATCGTGCATCTTTTCCTCCAGTATTCATTCTGAAACTGTAACAATGTCTGTAAGTGAGATTTCAAAATTTTCCGGAAATTTGATTCCTGGATAAATAGAGGTCTTTTGTCCTCGAGATTATCCATCGTAGCTAACGCTTCATTACAGTTCTGAATGATGATTTTCAGCTTTGAGATATCCCTGCTCCATCTCTTGAGATCATACCTCAGAGTTTTCAGTTTTTTGCAAATGCGGGTGGCAGCATTCGGTGCATGGCATGTCTTGGACCAGGAAGCGGCCACCACCTCCATAAACCCAGAATGATTAATCCAAAAGTTCTCAAAACGGAAGAGTTTGGACTTGGGGATAGAGGACTCAATTGTAACCACACAGGGAATATGATCGGACACCGGTTTTCCTAATGGCAAGACCATTGTATTTGGAAACGAAGTGGTCCAGCAAGAGGACGAGAAGAACCAGTCAAGCTGTTCAAGTAAGGGGTCGTCTTGCATATTACTCCAGGTATATGTTCGGCCCTTCACAGGTAATTCCATCAGAGACTGTGCTCTAATAATTTCATTAAAAAGCAGCATGTCCGCAGCGTCACCCCCAGGTTTGTTTCTGTTAGTCGTGGAACGAATAAAATTGAAATCACCGAGGATCAACCAGTTCTCATCATCAGGTATATGTAGGTCAAATAACCAATTAGTAAAGTCCAGCCGACGCTGACCAGAACATGGACCGTAAACATTGATCAATTTCCACGAGTCATTGGATTGGGTAGCAACAAAAGAGACACCCACAGCAAACGAATCAACGTACCAAGGAGTGCCCACAAACACGGAGCTATTCCAAATAATAATAAGACCACCCGAGGCACCCACAGATGGAGCAAACACAAATTTATCAAACCGCTTAGGGAAGAAGGTTTTAATAAACGCCAGATCAAAAGATTCACGCTTTGTTTCCTGGATACATATCACAGAGCAACCACTAGTATTGATAGTATTTCTGAGAGCCAAAGTTTTAGCATCAGAGTTGATGCCCCGGATGTTCCACGACAAAACATTCCACGACTTATTCATGAACCAGCAGAAGTTCAGTCTCCAGCTCCCATGGACGAGCGCTGATCATCCAACAGCTTCTCGGGGGAAAGAGCCTCCTGCGCAATCCCGCAGCGTTTGCCCATCTGTTGAAGATCTTCAATCGTCATAGGAGGGGGGCAATCATCAAACCGAACCTGCACGGGGGCAGCAGCCAAAGAAACAGCTGTGATAAAAGAAGTTGCGCGTGGTTTCACCCGTGACTTTGAGTGTTGGATGTCAGAGACGTGGTTGATCTTGAAACCATCATACTTAGTAGAACGAGTACTTCTTCTAACAGTGGTTGTGTCAAGAGGCACAAGCACATTGCGGGACTGAGAGGCATTATAAAGAGAAGTAGAAGCAATCACCTGAAGAGCCGACACTTGAGCAGACAGGGTCACTGCATCTTGGGGGGCAAGTCTTGAAAGCTCCTTAAGACCAGGAGAACAAGCCGCCCTCCCCCACACAGTGTCAAACGCTGAAGATCTGCATTCAGTGGCCTCCTGCAGCCAAGACGACGGGATGATGGCAGCCCCCATCTGAAATATTGAACTGAACACCTCTGTCAGAACATCACGCTCTGGGACTATGCCCTCCAGCCAGGTAGACACAGCAACATTCAACTGGTTCTGTATAAACTTGAAAGGATTGAGGGGAAACATAACAGCCTCAGATGTCTGAAAGGCTAGGGCTGGCGTATATATGCGTTTAAGCATCCCTCCCATCCAGAGCAACAAATCATGATCGACAGTCACAAAGAAACTAGCTGAATTTCCTCCAGCTCTGACGAATGCAAGGCGTGCAGTAGGATTCCCAATCACGAAACCATCCGCCAAAGCTTCCACTGCTTGAAACTCTAAGTCAGAGGACCAAACATCCGACAGATCATCCTGGATATTGATTTCAGGATCCACCCCATCCATCAGAGACGGTCCATCGTACTGGAAGAACGTTCTGAAGCTGAACCCTGTGTATGGCGGGGGAACCACAGGCCACACAGGCCAACCATTATCCTGGAATTGCACCTGGGCCGGTTCTGGAGCGTGCCACGCCGCATCATTCAGAGCCTCTTGGGCAGCCATCTCATCAATTCGTGCTTGCTGCATGAGGGTGTAGTAGGGAAGCTCATAAGGGTGGGGTGATGCATTCAGAAGCGGAGGAGCATCTTCATTGCCAACTAAATTAGGAATAGTATTCCTGCCATTCAGAACATACACTGGTACAGACTAGGATCGAGCAAGCCCTGGCAGCAAACCAACCCTGGTAACCAACAGGCTATGTGGAACTTCAGCCACATCTTTGATATGGCATTTAACCAGAACTCGAGCTTTGTTGAAACCCGGACGTGGCCACACCAGGAGCTTTCCAAAGTTAGAAACTGCCTTGTGAATATAGTGCTCCGTTTGGTAATCCATAGGGAAAGCTAGAAACATAACCCAAACCTCATATTCAAAAGCAGGCATGCGCATATTGAGGCCTTCATCATGAGGTACCAGAGAAAAAGTAGAATCCTCAGACAGAGCGTGAGGTCCCTCCCTAATTGCAGCATCCCGACCCTCCATATCCGCAAAGACCACACAGCCAATTCCTAACGGGTAAATAAAATCATCCACCAAATCATACTCTAGATCCCCAGTAATGATGCGACAGACCTCGGCCAACCAGAGCTCCTTTTGATGATCAGGGACTGGGGGATAGACGGTAACAATGGCATACCTGTCATGGTTGAGGGGCGGATCATCGACCACCATGACATGGCGCTGAACGCGGTGAGAAGGGCCACGGTCGAAGGTCGATCCGACCGGGGCGAAGGCGAACGGGCGCACTGGAAAGTTCGCCATAGCTGGAGCTGTCAGGGGTGTGGAATCCGCCGAGAGAGGAATCGCCGATGACGGACAGCAAGAAATCGGTGGGAGCGGGGGCAATGAAGGTTGGGGTGGTGAGCTCGAGGACGCCGGCTGACTTGATTGGGGTTTTTGGCAGGCTGAAGTGACTACACCCTGACCAGGGAGGCGTATCGTCAAGCGTTGAGCGGTGGCCACTTCCGAGGAGCGTGGGATTTTCTGTTTCTGTTTCCAAATCCAACGGGCCCGCATATCCCTCGCCACACGGGCCATACCAACAACCATAGAATTACCAAACACAGACGCCTCCAGCTCACCCCGAGGCAGGATCCTCTCAGATTTTGTTACTGGTAAAGATTTTTGTGCCCAAACCAAATGAGGTAAAGCATTGCAATAGCTGGGCTTACGGGCCACATGACCCAGACGGAGGCAGAACGGGCAACGGCGAAGCCCAGGACAAAGGCTAGTCATGTGATCCATTGCAGAACACGCATTGCATGGGTGGCCTAAAGGGTCCGGACCCACCTTGCATGGCATATGAAAGTTGGAATTATTACGTGTAGAAACACAGGAGCCATGTACAGAAACATCCCCACAAGGCTGATAAAAGAACCCATTGCAACAATCAGCGACATGACCAGGCCGATCACATAAAGAGCAAAGCTTAAGCCGCTTGTATATATAATCTTTGGTGGGAACTGAAGAGATTTGTACCATTTGCTGAACACTGTCATCATCATAACCAGCCTGCCATCCATCCAATATGGTATAAAGAATATCATCCGGAATGGACTCCCATAAACCCCGAACAAACAACTCAATTTCTGAAACACTGGAATAGATGCAGGATCCATAGTCATATTTTGTTGAGATGATAACCATTTAGATTTGATCGCCGGACCAGGTGAGGAAGCCAAACCAGTCAACTCAGTATCCGTATGCCATGATTGAATCCTGGGGCACTTATCCATACCACGATGCAAATGAAAATGACAAATAAAGTCCGGCCAAATACGGTCCCGTAGCCCAAAGATAAAATGTCCCACTCGATTGGATGCCACAGAGAACCAGAAATGACGATCACCCAAGCGAACTACATTGAAACCCCCACCAAGCCCTCCAATACAAGACTGAAGAGCCAAACCTACCGAATCCACCGAAAGGGGAAAAGAGGCCGAGGAGAAGGAAACTTCAAGGAAGAATTCCTTGGAGCCGAAGTTGGGGACGAAATGGACTGTAGATCCAAACCGTGCATGCACCTGTGCCTCGACCTTAAGGCCGGGGGAAAAGTCCCAATGGAGGAGGCCATCCATTGGGATCGCCAGGAGGAGATCGTAGGGTTAGACCCTAGAATCGCCATCGTAGTCGCCCGAGGTGGAGAGGAGAGAGGTGGGAGCCATCTTGATGCGTCGTGGTGTGGCTTTGAATGTTGCTACCCAGCAAGACTTACTTCAGAACTATCTACATATGCATCGGTATCAACAAAAGGGGTGGTGGAGTTTAACTGCAGCAAGCCAGCTTTGACTCAGTGGCTAACCTGAACTACGACTGCAAGCAACTCTTTGAGGTGGCGCACACGAGTCCACATATTCACCATATCAATACACCACTATGGATTCGCTCCCGTCTCCCTACGAGAACGCCATCCATAGCGCTCACGCTTATCTTGCGCATTTTAGAGTATCCACTTTCACTTGTCTATGAACTGTTATAGGCAACCCAGAAGTCCTTTACCGCGGACAGGGCTATTCGAATAGATCATATTAACCCTACAGGGGTGTACTTCGACACACACGCTCTCACCACTTACCGCCGTTTACACGATATGTACTCGGCAACCTTCAAGCGGAAGCCCAGCGAGGGTGTCGGCCACAGCCTACCTAAACACTCAAGTCTCTAGTCCAGGTTTATCGCCTATTCAGGTTCCATCCGCAGGGAGTCCGGCCGAGGTTTCCACATACGGCCCCGAACGATGTGTGCAGGGTTCCCGAGACACCAAACGGGCGCCCGGTACACCGTGCCACGTGCCTACCGCATCACAGCCCACCCCTCGGTCAGCGCTGTCCACGGCCTCCAGCATACTACAAACACCAGAAACTACTTGCAACTCCTGGACAGAGGACAAGGGTGATTAAGAAGCCGAGAGGGTCCATTGGTTTCGGGCCCAATGCGTGGTAGTAACTGTATCATGGATCACAAACACAGAACTCAGTTCCTGAGGACGGCTTCAATGAGACAACCCACCATGTACTCCTACATGGCCTCTCACCGCTACCTTTACCAAATCGTGTTTACACACTTAGCTCACACACAGTTGGACATGTTCACACGACCCCAATTCATCCCCGATGAATCAGACCTGACACAACTCTAAGCAATATCAGGCATGACAAACAAGCATGAATGAATAGGCACATCAGGGCTCAAACAACTCCTACTCATGCTAGTGGGTTTCATCTATTTACTGTGGCAATGACAGGTCATGCAGAGGATAAGGGGTTCAACTACCGCAGCAAGTAACAGATGAATCGTTGTTGTCCTAATGCAGTAAAAGAGAGCAGGAGCGAGAGAGTGGGTTTGTATCGGAATGGACAAGGGGGTTTTGCTTGCCTGGCACTTCTGAAGATATTATAGTTCTTCATCGGTGTCATCAAACTCATCGTCGGAAGCACGGCTTATCGAGAGGGGACAATCACCGGCAAACAAGGAAGAACACAATCAATGCAATGCAACAATTATGATGCATGATTATGACATGGCAATATGACGTGATTTGGCCTAATGCAACTAGCAACAGAAAGTTTTGGGTTGATTTGAACTCAAGGTTCAAATTCAAATTCAAACTATGAATTCAAATAGTGCATTATCATGTTTTGGACTAAACAGTGAGGTTAAGTTGTTCAAACATGCATGAAAATTCCATATTCAGATTCCTTGGATTTTTCTGATCATTTTTCATATATAATTTATTTCATTCTGAGCTACGGCTGATTTTATATGATTTTTAGAAGTTTATACTATTTTCTGGAATTTCCTGAATTATTTTAAATCCAGAAAATACTTTACTGCGTCAGCATGACATCAACATGATGTCAGCGGGTCAACGGGGCTAGTCTAGGTCAAACCTGACCAGTAGGGCCCACTGGTCAGTGGCACAGAGTAATCTACAGAGGCTGACACGTGGGACCGGGTCAATGCTGACGTGGCTAGGTCAAACTGACCTGTGGGGCCACGGGCATTGGCTTAATCTAAGCAGGGGATAAACCTGTGATTAATTAAGGGCGCGAGGCCCATTTGTCAGTGGCAGAGGACGTTAGTTAGCCCCGTCATTAGTACTAATGACGATGCCACGTGGGCTGCCGCCGGGGTTGGTCGCCGGCGAGCACGCAGCACGGCGGAGGGCTTCAGGTTCGCGCTATAGGGCACGGATCGACGAGCGGTTTGCGGCTACGGGTTGCTGGCGCTTGTGCGCATCCATCGGAGTAGGCGGTTGGGCGAGGGGAGGCCGGGAACGACGGCGACGACGACAACCGCGGTGGCCGGAGTTCGGACCTCGGTGAAAACGGCGTTGCGGCGCACGGTAGGAGCAACGGGTGAGTGCTCTAGACTCCTGACGGCGTGCTGCGCATGTTCCAGTGCTCGGTTGCGGGTTCCCGTAGGTGTGGCTGCGGTGGTGACAAGGCTGTGCGGCGGCAAGCTTCGGGCACGGCGGTCAGCGGGGCTAGAGGAAGAAAACGACGACGGGGAGAGAGGTGTTCGGTAGAGGAGCTCACGGCGAGGTCGATGAGTAGCTCAGCGTGCTCGGGGACGCTCGGGGGTCGGCGAATCGAACGACGGCGTTCGTCGGAGCTGACGAGGAAGATGGCGACGGTGACGATGCTGCAGGGCATCCGCGGGCGCGTTCTTCGGCTTGGAGCTTCACGGCATCGAGGCGGAGCTAGAGGTCACAACCATGGGGCAAGGGGACGGTGGTGGGCGCGGTGCTTTGCGGCGGCGGGCACCGGCCGGTTTGGGCGGCCGTGAGAGAGAGAGCAGAGGAGAGGAGGGCCACGGGAGAGAGTGAGAGAGGTCCATGGGGGTGCGTGGCGACGCGGGAGAGATCCAGGGTGACGGGGACGCAGGCAGGCAGGGTGGAGGTGGCCGGGGCGCGTGCCGGCGCGCTGCGTCCACGCGCTCTGCCTACTGGCTTGGGGAGGAAGACGACAGGAAGGAGGAGGTGGGCTGGGCCGAATCTGCTAGGCCACCAGGTAAGTGGGCCTCAGGTAAGTCTCTGCTTCCTCTGTTAATAATTTGTTCTGTTTTCTATTTTTGCTATTATGTTTTGATTCAGTTCAAAGACCAAACCATTTTCAAAATTCATGAAAATAATTGTGTAAACCAAATGGACTTATCCAAAGCTACACAACAATTTCCAGAATTATTGAACATATATTTATTATATAACAAATATAGATCCAATTCAAATATTTATTGGATTAATTCAAAGGCCCAAAATAAATATGTTAAACCTTCCAAAAATATTGGTTTGAATTTTATTCTTGCCAATATTTTTCAAGGTTTAACAGGAACATTTTCTTAGGCTTCTTTGAGAAGATTTTAATGTTGATCATTTTTAAAAGGTTTCTGAGGCTTTGAAATTCCTCAATTCAAATTTCATTTGAATTTAAACATGATGCATGGAGGCAAGAAAAATCAAGCAAGGGCTGATCTGGGGCTGTGACAGCTCACCCCCACTAAACAAGAATCTCGTCCCGAGATTCAAGACGTGAGGTAAGAAGACAGAGGGGGTACGAGCTAACATGATCTTCACGATCCAAGTTGCACTTCATAAGAACGTTGATTCGATCACCATCTTTGTCTCGATGTCTTGCTCTGAGAACTCCAACCGACAAGACAACAAGAGGAAAGGGAAAACTCTAGAAGGATCGATCTTCTCGAATATCGAACAACTCAGGATCAACTCATGGAGGGAGGCATTGAAACATCTCTCGAGCTGAGAGGCAAAACATGCACCAGGAGGGACGGAAGAAACAATTTGACGAGGGTTTCAAAGTAGCGAGGAAAAATTGCCATGATTCCATAACGGGGCACCTTGGGGAAGGTGACTCGTAGAGTTATTCCCTTAAGCGGCAAAAAGAATTACTTTTGATACAAAGATCATTGAAACTCTCTAAACCGGCCCAAGGAAAATCGCAAACGATCATTTGAAGGAGTTCAGAGAAATGGCATACTCAGATCGGAAAGGAAACTATGGTTATGGAGCAACTCGGCAAACGGAAGGCACATTCCCGTTGATACCGGGGATATAACCTAGTGTCTGAGTATGCTCTCCAGAACTTGAGCATTTCCATATTCATCAAGGTTTTACCAACATCCGTGCCGAGGATCCTGGCAACACATCATACTACCATGATGAACGGTGATGGAGGATGCAGGTGCAAAGGAGGACAACACTTTCTCAGATTTCACCTTAGCGAAGCCAAGGGAGCAAAATCTGGATGATCGACCGAGAGACATTTAGCACTCCGCTTCTGATGTTCTCCTTGATGTTCTAGCGTAACCCATTAGATGTGGTTTGGTATCTTGAACATCAAGTAGTAGGTCGGACTTCGGGAGCGCAGGAATCCATAAGGAATAACTAGTGGAATAAATCCTAAGAAATCCTTATGGGGAGGTGGCCAACTTACTCAATCAAGATACTACCATAATAGGTCTTCCGGCTGGGTGTGTTGGCCACGACATCCACTTTACCGGTTATCGAGAGACCAATATTATAATTCTTGGAAAATGTTCCAACCATCATATCTGCCCGAGATTCAGATCTGGTTGGTGTCAGGATATTCCAGACTCATCAAGTCTAGAAGGAAAATGAAAGTTTGCAACACAAATCGACGAGATGACGTTGCGAGATTCTCAGGGGATGAACTACGATAGCAAGCTCCAAAACATGAGCTGGTTCTGCTACAAACACATGTGAACACGCTGTCCCAGACAAGCATGACCACATAGTAGTCTTATGATAAACCACTACCGAGTTCAGGTGGGGAACCATCATCTAGGGTAACGAAGTCTTGTGCATGACCTAGGATTTGCACAACAACTCCTTTTCCTTGAACAAATCAATCAGTGGCTTGGTGTGCTAGGAACACATATAGAACGAAGGTTGCAAGTCTCCGAACCACAGAATACTTCGCACATGTGCATGACTGACTTGGGATGATTCCAGAGGAAGCGAAACAAACTTTCTCGAATCCATGGCAGCAACTTACATCAAATGCACGTGAATTAGAGGAAGTCACTACTTTCATCCAAACGTATACCTCATGAGCAGAACATGAAGGCAATGCTTACAAAGTTTCCAATACTAGCTGGATGTTCAACACGAGTCATGGAGAAGGTAGCAGTGTTGCTGATGGGCTCAACAACAATTCATCCAGGTTTCCATGGAGATGGAATTCCATAATTATGTGAACAAGTGATAGCATTGGTCAGACCCAAAAGATATAATGGTGTATGCTCGAGGGATCAACCACGAGTAAGACAACATTATGAACATCGTTGGTTCTGATTTGATTTGATGATAGCCCATACTCAAATCAAAGTCTTGATACGACAATAGGTCCAACAACTGATCACAGGGACCAATCGATGAAGATATCATCTATCTTCAACACACGCAAATATATCCCTTGAAATGAACTAAGCTGGCAAGCTTTTATCTTCCAACTCTCCAAGTTGTTGTTTAGCTTGACCAACTAGCTCAGGGGTATCCAACACAGATTCTTGGAGAAGGGGTGGTTTATAGGAAACCAACTTGATCACGAGCTCAACATAACGGTCAGGGAGCAACCTGGTGATACTTCCGAGAAGATATTCAGGAAATCACGAACCACCGATATGTTACTAGGCTCGAGAACACTCTCGCCTTTCAGAGCAAGACGATATGATCAAATAAGCAAGGGATTGAATAATCCTAACTCATTGATCGAAGAGTGCACCAGAAATAAGGACTAGGTAGCACGATCAATCTTAGGATGATGATTTAATAACCAACACGCTAAGAGTGAGAGTATTGTCCATTAACTACCAAGCAACAAGTTGCTCGGAGTATTGATTTCACACACCAAAAATCACTTGTCGGCATTCCGGTCACAATAACACGGGAACCGAGGAATGAACAATGATGGCAAGAAGTATTACTGCGTCAAGAATTCATAGGAGGTGGTGCAATTCTCATGACACTCTTGACATAAAGATGGTAACACTCCCAGGTAGAACAGAACAAAAGCTGGATTGGCATTTTGATCTGCGAGTTACAGCTACTTTGACCCAATCCCAGAGATGGACGAGGTACTGGAGTTTGTTTCTCCTAGTCATTCCGGATTATAATGGCTTGACAGACCACAAGAATAATAGGCATCGATAACACAAATGCACAATTGCTCCTGACTATCAATTGATAGACGAGGGCCAGAAAATAACTAAAGAGGGACAACCCAAAGGAACATATGTTTTTCTGAGTTGTGGATGCATGAATTAGTATGTCAAACAAATTCAACATATTTCTTCCGGATAACCCATGTAGAGGAGGAAGGACTGGCAGAGTCACAATATGAATGGAGTACTCCTCAAGAGCGCCCTGGTTGTGATCTTTTGGTTAAAAGAACTTCTGCCATAATGGTTCATGGTATTTGGAAGAAGGAAATACCACGGACCTCGAGGACTATCGCAAAGGTTACTAATATCCTAAAGGAACGGGCAAACACTATCAACAGGAGGTAAGTGGAGTGAATCTCGAGTTCAGAAACCCAGGAATAGAATGCCTACTAACTAAGTGGCATCACGGGATGCTTTCAAGAATGATGGCCAGAATCCGCACACCGGGAAAGCAAAGCATTGCTAGATTACTAAGTGGTTCTCTAAGACGACTGGGGTCATAATAATAGCTCCAACATATATGACGAGGTAACGGAGTACCTCAACACACTGGCTAGTGTGATTATCTGGCCCAAGGAACATCGGAAACGGAAAGAAGGAATTTGCAAATGCTTCAGACTGTTTAGAAACCTGGGATGACTTGGACAGCATAACGGCTGTAAATGCTCAAAAAGAATTGAGACATCCTGCAAGATGGTGGAATAACCACTCAACAACACAATATCAAGGTTCTAAGGCCAGCTATGAACACACGGAAGTAGTAGAAACTGAACTGGGGCTTAAATCCAACAATCCTACAAGTCTACAGATTAGTAACACATGATCCTGATAGAAAGATGAGAAGCCTAGTTCTTAATCCCCGTAGAAGAGAAGAGGGTGACTCAGATCAGAAGGGCATAAGGTATAAGGAGTAAAAAGAGCCTTAAGTTCCCTTCCACAATCAATTCCCTTATATAACTAAAGCATTTCTAGACTCAACTTCGACCAGTTTGGCTTGGTAATCCTACAGGCAGTCAGGCTCTGATACCAACGCTGTCAGGACCCCGATTCTAAGTCACACCGATCTAGCCTGTAACACCTCATATCACTTTGCGGCCTCACGCACGGTATTCCCACGGGTGTCGCCTTACCATGGCCCGGGACCGTTTGCGCCTTTTGGCTCACGTATATGATAATGTCGCTAGCATCCATATGACAGAGAACCCGGGCCGACATGACTAGTCGTGAACCCAAAGTGGCACTAACTTACGGGGACAGGCATACATGAATCAACATCGAGCATGTCGGTCAGCAGCGTGCGAATCCGGGCTGTAGCACTGGGCTAACAGGACTCCGGGAACCCGGGCTGTAGCAGGCTAGGCAGGACTCCGGATGTCACCGCGTGACATTTCCCCGAAGGGACAGACACAGGAACGAAGTGAATCACATGCCGGCCAGTCAAGTGTTCCGGAGCAGTAGTGCTGGGCTAGCAGGACTCCGGTGAACCGGGCTGTAGCGGACTACTATGGCTCATGGAAGCACAAGACTACATTTCCCCATAAGAGAGGCTACCAAGGATAAACAACTAGGTTGTCGGATCCCACACATACCAAGCATTTCAATCATACACACAATATGCTCGATATGTGCAAATACAACATGGCATCACAACAAGACTCTACGACTCAGAGTATTTATTCATTAGGCTCCGAAGAGCCAGATATTACAAACATGGGTCTCATGACCCAACATTCAGAGCATACAAGTCAAAGCACATGCGGAAGCTTAACATGTCTGAGTACAGACATCTACAAATGAAAAAGGCTGAGAAGCCTGACTATCTACTAGATCCTGCCGAGGGCACAAGATCGTAGCTGAGGTATCAAGCTAAACGTCGAAGTCCACACGGAACTACTAGCGAGACTGACGTCTCTCTGCAAAACATAAAATAAGCAAACGTGAGTACAAATGTACCCAGCAAGACTTACATCAGAACTATCTACATATGCATCGGTATCAACAAAAGGGGGTGGTGGAGTTTAACTGCAGCAAGCCAGCTTTGACTCAGTGGCTAACCTGAACTACGACTGCAAGCAACTCTTTGAGGTGGCGCACACGAGTCCACATATTCACCATATCAATACACCACTATGGATTCGCTCCCGTCTCCCTACGAGAACGCCATCCATAGCACTCACGCTTATCTTGCGCATTTTAGAGTATCCACTTTCACTTGTCTATGAACTGTTATAGGCAACCCAGAAGTCCTTTACCGCGGACACGGCTATTCGAATAGATCATATTAACCCTGCAGGGGTGTACTTCGACACACACGCTCTCACCACTTACCGCCGTTTACACGACATGTACTCGGCAACCTTCAAGCGGAAGCCCAGCGAGGGTGTCGGCCACAGCCTACCTAAACACTCAAGTCTCTAGTCCAGGTTTATCGCCTATTCAGGTTCCATCCGCAGGGAGTCCGGCCGAGGTTTCCACATACGGCCCCGAACGATGTGTGCAGGGTTCCCGAGACACCAAACGGGCGCCCGGTACACCGTGCCACGTGCCTACCGCATCACAGCCCACCCCTCGGTCAGCGCTGTCCACGGCCTCCAGCATACTACAAACACCAGAAACTACTTGCAACTCCTGGACAGAGGACAAGGGTGATTAAGAAGCCGAGAGGGTCCATTGGTTTCGGGCCCAATGCATGGTAGTAACTGTATCATGGATCACAAACACATAACTCAGTTCCTGAGGACGGCTTCAATGAGACAACCCACCATGTACTCCTACATGGCCTCTCACCGCTACCTTTACCAAATCGTGTTCACACACTTAGCTCACACACAGTAGGACATGTTCATCACCATTCCAATTCATCCCCGATGAATCAGACCTGACACAACTCTAAGCAATAGCAGGCATGACAAAGAAGCATGAATGAGTAGGCACATCAGGGCTCAAACAACTCCTACTCATGCTAGTGGGTTTCATCTATTTACTGTGGCAATGACAGGTCATGCAGAGGATAAGGGGTTTAACTACCGCAGCAAGTAACAGATGAATCGTTGTTGTCCTAATGCAGTAAAAGAGAGCAGGAGCGAGAGAGTGGGTTTGTATCAGAATGGACAAGGGGGTTTTGCTTGCCTGGCACTTCTGAAGATATTATAGTTCTTCATCGGTGTCATCGAACTCATCGTCGGAATCACGACTTATCGAGAGGGGACAATCACCGGCAAACAAGGAAGAACACAATCAATGCAATGCAACAATTATGATGCATGATTATGACATGGCAATATGACGTGATTTGGCCTAATGCAACTAGCAACAGAAAGGTTTGGGTTGATTTGAACTCAAGGTTCAAATTCAAATTCAAACTATGAATTCAAATAGTGCATTATCATGTTTTGGACTAAACAGTGAGGTTAAGTTGTTCAAACATGCATGAAAATGCCATATTCAGATTCCTTGGATTTTTCTGATCATTTTTCATATATAATTTATTTCATTCTGAGCTACGACTGATTTAAATGATTTTTAGAAGTTTATACTATTTTCTGGAATTTCCTGAATTATTTTAAATCCAGAAAATACTTTACTGCGTCAGCATGACATCAACATGACGTCAGCGGGTCAACGGGGCTAGTCTAGGTCAAACCTGACCAGTAGGGCCCACTGGTCAGTGGCACAGAGTAATCTACAGAGGCTGACACGTGGGACCGGGTCAATGCTGACGTGGCTAGGTCAAGCTGACCTGTGGGGCACGGGCATTAGCTTAATCTAAGCAGGGGATAAACCTGTGATTAATTAAGGGTGCGGGGCCCATTTGTCAGTGGCAGAGGACGTTAGTTAGCCCCGTCATTAGTACTAATGACGATGCCACGTGGGCTGCCGCCGGGGTTGGTCGCCGGCGAGCACGCAGCACGGCGGAGGGCTTCGGGTTCGCGCTATAGGGCACGGATCGACGAGCGGTTTGCGGCTACGGGTTGCTGGCGCTTGTGCACATCCATCGGAGTAGGCGGTTGGGCGAGGGGAGGCCGGGAACGACGGCGACGACGACAACCGCGGTGGCCGGAGTTCGGACCTCGGTGAAAACGGCGTTGCGGCGCACGGTAGGAGCAACGGGTGAGTGCTCTAGACTCCTGACGGCGTGCTGCGCATGTTCCAGTGCTCGGTTGCGGGTTCCCGTAGGTGTGGCTGCGGTGGCGACAAGGCTGTGCGGCGGCAAGCTTCGGGCACGGCGGTCAGCGGGGCTAGAGGAAGAAAACGACGGCGGGGAGAGAGGGGTTCGGTAGAGGAGCTCACGGCGAGGTCGATGAGTAGCTCAGCGTGCTCGGGGACGCTCGGGGGTCGGCGAATCGAACGACGGCGTTCGTCGGAGCAGACGAGGAAGATGGCGACGGTGACGATGCTGCAGGGCATCCGCGGGCGCGTTCTTCGGCTTGGAGCTTCACGGCATCGAGGCGGAGCTAGAGGTCACAACCATGGGGCAAGGGGACGGTGGTGGGCGGTGCTTTGCGGCGGCGGGCACCGGCCGGTTTGGGCGGCGGTGAGAGAGAGAGAGCACAGAGGAGAGGAGGGCCACGGGAGAGAGTGAGAGAGGTCCATGGGGGTGCGTGGCGACGCGGGAGAGATCCAGGGTGACGGGGACGCAGGCAGGCAGGGTGGAGGTGGCCGGGGCGCGTGCCGGCGCGCTGCGTCCACGCGCTCTGCCTACTGGCCTGGGGAGGAAGACGACAGGAAGGAGGAGGTGGGCTGGGCCGAATCTGCTAGGCCACCAGGTAAGTGGGCCTCAGGTAAGTCTCTGCTTCCTCTGTTAATAATTTGTTTTGTTTTCTATTTTTGCTATTATGTTTTGATTCAGTTCAAAGACCAAACCATTTTCAAAATTCATGAAAATAATTGTGTAAACCAAATGGACTCATCCAAAGCTACACAACAATTTCCAGAATTATTGAACATATATTTATTATATAACAAATATAGATCCAATTCAAATATTTATTGGATTAATTCAAAGGCCCAAAATAAATATGTTAAACCTTCCAAAAATATTGGTTTGAATTTTATTCTTGCCAATATTTTTCAAGGTTTAACAGGAACATTTTCTTAGGCTTCTTTGAGAAGATTTTAACGTTGATCTTTTTAAAAGGTTTCTCAGGCTTTGAAAATTCCTCAATTCAAATTTCATTTGAATTTAAACATGATGCATGGAGGCAAGAAAAATCAAGCAAGGGCTGATCTGGGGCTGTGACAGGTATGACTATCTTGATCCTGTCATAAATTTGTCATGGATGTACATGCATGACAGAAAACGTGACCTACTGTGACAAACACATATCATCACGGAAGTGTATTTTTTTTGTAGCGTGAGCGCTTCGGGCAACGCCCCGAGCGCAATGACCGGGGCTACGGCCGAGGGGGAGGACGAAGTGGAGGACGCTGGGACGACCGCGGCCCTTCCCAGGAGTGGCGCGACCGGCCTCGTGAGGACCGCTGGCAGGACCAGCCTCGCTAGGGTGCGTGGAGGGAGCAGCCTCGTGAGGACCGTCCTCAGGGCAAAGCTGGCCTCCCTCCACCGCCGCCACCGCCGAGGAGGAACGATGACCACCATCGGGATGAAGGGGCTTCCAGGAGCCGCGCGCCATAGCGTGCATCTTGGGTGGCGCTCAGGCCCCAGCCTCCCAGCGCATCTTCAAGTAGTTCGCCCGCGAGGTGAATGCGGCCCTGCCCCGGCTCGAGGCCACACGCCCGCTCAGGTGGTCCAAGTGCGCCATTACCTTCAGCTCGTCAAACCAACTCAAGTGCGCAGCGACGGCTGGCGCCCTCCCGATGCTCTGCTCGCCCGTCATCAGCAATGTCCAAGTCACCAAGACCCTCATCGACGGTGGCGCAGGACTCAACGTCCTTTCCATTGAGACATTCGACCGCCTCCAAGTGCCATATGATCAGCTACAGCCTACCAAGCCATTCTCTGGAGTGACCGACGGCTCCACCACCCCGATAGGGCAGATTCGCCTCCCTGTCACCTTCGGCCAGCGCGACAACTACCGCACTGAGCTCATTTACTTTGATGTCGCCCACATCCACCTGTCGTACAATGCCATCCTTGGGTATCCAGCCCTGGCCAAGTTTATGGCAGTGACCCATCACGGCTACAACATCCTCAAGATGCCAGGAAGCGGCAGCGTCATCTCGGTCGCCTGCGAGGAGAAGGACGCGGTGTGCTCCCTCGAGCGCGCTTACCAGGATGCAGCAGCTGAAGGCCCAGTCAATGAAGGCACCCTGTACCCTCCTGAGGCGGTCCCCAAGAAGAAGAAGCAACTGCCCCACCAAGGGCCTCAGGAGAGCAGCGTTTCTAGCGGCACCACCTCAGGACCTGTGTCCACAGATGGGGCGCCTCCCTCCCTCGCATAGGAAGGCGCGCCCGACACCCTCCCCAGGCTGGGCTCCGGGGCTCTCTTCTGGAGGGCGTCAGACCTAGCCAACGTCACGAGGGAGGCGCTCGGGCACCACGTGGAGGCATGCTTTGCTGCACGCTTCCCACAAGAGGGAACAAGGCGCAGAGTGCCTAGTGCTCAGCAGTTCATCCCCAAGGCGACCGAGGAGCTTCAAGAAGCAAGGACCATGCGTGGCGACTGCCGCCCACCACCTGGTGCAGCTCCACGTCCTGGCGAGGACGACGAGCTGCACGTCTGCGTCGATATTCCAGGAGTCAACAGGGCGGCATCTCAGGCGCGTTTCTGGCTTTTGCGCATTGGTCGGTGCGAGGGCCCACCTCACAGCTATGTTCGCATGCCATTCGGCTTGCCAAACGCGGCTGTCACCTTCCAGCGCCACTTGCGAAACATTCTGGCGGCTCAAGAGGCTAGGCACCATGCAGTCCTGGCGGAGATGGCGACGGTTCTTCAGGAGCCACCCGGGCCCCCAGAGCCTCCTGAGGCTCAGGACCCTGGCGGCTCGTGAGGGGCGACTTCTCCAGCTCGCATCTTCGGCTACGTCAACACCTCTCCAGCAACGATACCAGGTGACTCTTTCCGGTTCATTCAGTTGGGGGCGCCCCTGGGGCAGCATTATCCCCAAGTCGCACGGGCCTGTCTCTCCGACGTGTATCCTTTTGCATCTTTAGCTTACTTTGTTGGGGGCGCCCCTCGGGCTGCATCATCCCCAGGCCGCATGGGTCCGTCCCTGTGGCATGTATCATTCTTGCGTCTATTTGAACTAGCTTGCCTCCTTGCATGAGTTATCTTATGATCATCACCTACTTGCCCATGGGCCTTCGCGGCCACCCGCGTTGCTGACCGACCTCCTGCTCATCCCACAACGGGGGCTACACACATGCTGGCACGAGCTTGTGCTCGGGTCCGTCCCTGCAATGCTAACAAACCCGAGTGGTCGAGCTCTGGCTTGCGTCACGCCCCGCGCACGTCACCACACCAGGCCCTCAGTTCCTTCATCTTCTTGCGAAAAGACCAAGGGCAGGGCAGCAAACGCGATTGCAAGCTGTATTCTCCCCTCTCACTAACCTGCAGGAATCTCTGGAGCCTAACTATGGGCGGTACCGCAAGCTCCTTCCTTTCCTCACACGATTCGCTTGCGCGTTGAAGGGGGGCTCCTGAGCATCGCGTCTCAGGAGCTCCTACTGACTCTCCAGCCCTCACCCCTGGCCTTGACCACGGCACCGTGACCTAGCATACCAGCGACGGCTGAGCTCGCTCGAGGGTCGGGACCCAAGGACACAGAGAACTTAGAAGAGCGTGAAAAAGGGAGGGAAACTAGCACGGGCCTAACCCAGCCATACCACTACCGCTGACGAGCGAATCGGGCGCTGTGCAAGGAAATCGCCTCAGGCTTGATAAGATAAGTCACGCATTCAAGTTAGCCTAGCACCATGACTTAGGATTTTCAGCTCCTGCAGCCTTGCTCCGACAATGCCGCCTTCCTTTTCTGCCTTTAGGGAGCTGCTTGCACGCCAAGGGGGACCTCTTGAGCATCACGCCTCAGGAGCTCTTACCGGACCTTGGGCTGCTCACCTCCTAGCCTTGACCACGACATCGCGACCTAGTATACCAGCGACGGCTGGCGCCTGCCTAGGGACTGGGACCTGTCGGCGTAGAGCACTAAGCTACTGCAAGGACGAAAAGGGGGGACAATGCCAAAGCAAGACGCGCAATCGCGAATTTCACAATAGGAATAACATTGATGCAAAAGCACTACGGATTCTTTACACACCCCCATGGGGTTCATCTCGATTCCTTGCAGGGAACAAAAGAAGGAGGTTTCTAGGAATCATATCTACAGATGTCGCCGCCGACGCCATCATCAATAGTGGGCCACGAGGAGCCGACGCCGACCCCATCCAGATCAATGACGACGACGAGCGGACGCCGCTGCCATGCTCCGGGGACGACGAGAGCTCGGGGCCACATAGCTGTCGTCACTCGTCTCCGGAGTCTCGTCAGGCTCAGGAGAGTCGCTGGACTCCCAGGCACCGTCACTGCTACTGGACGAGCTGTCGGCAGGGCCAAGGGCGGGCCCAGCGCCAGCCGCCGCGCCGTCCTGGCGACCCCCTCCAGGGCAGCATTCCAAGCGACGGCCTTCCTCGTCGAAGACCTTGAAGAACAGCGTGGAGGCACCGTCGCACTCGAAATGGATGGCGAGGGCCCCCTCGGCGCGGCAGGCGCGGGCGACCTCGCCCCATCCATGAGTCATGAAGATCTTGCCTGGGGAGACGACCTCGACCTCAGCCCCCGTTGCCGAGGTGCTGCACTCGGCATGCTGCAGCCATAGCTCGAGCAGCTCCCTCGGCGGCATCTCTTCGGTGAAGGACTGCGGGAATCAGATCCACGTGCGTGGTGGCATCGCCGCCCACACCACGAGCTCGCGTGAGGAGCCCTCGATGTGAGTTCGCGGGCCGGAGGCGCATGCCACCATAGCCGGGCAACCACAATCGCGGCGCGAGCGGCGCGAGGCGCTGCCTCCACCTCCGGAGCCCAGCGCTTGGGCGTACAAGGGCAGTAGGTAGCCAGGGGGAGGCCGCTCGTACCAAGGCCTCGTCACCTCCTGCCTCACAACGACGTCACGGGGGCGGGCCAACCTCTTCTTCGGTGGAAGTGGCCCCTGCTCTTCACGGGGGGGGGGGGGTTCCCTTCTCAGCGGCGGAGAATCTCCTTATCAGTGCCATGGGTATCGCAGCAAGACGGCGAAGCAAGGAGGAAGAAGAAGAAGCAGGCAGAGCGGAGAAAGAGTTGAGCGATGGGGGCTCCGCCCCTCTCCTCATTTATATTCATAGGGAGGCCAACCGCCGGCCTTCATGATCACAAGTAATGATGGTTTTTCCTCTGCATGTAGCAGGGCCTCGTCAAGTCAAACGGTTGCCGAGACAGCGTGGGGGAAGCAGAGGCGCGTTGCCATTTGGCTTCGCCTCGAAGCCAAGTCCGAGCGCGGCTTGGGCTCGGGGGCTACTGTCGGCGTCCTGGGAACGGGGGTACCCAGACTTGCCTACCTGCGGCCCATGGTGTGGCTCCACCAACGGCCTGGTACGGCCCATCTTCAGTAGCAACCACTCAAAACCCTCGCGAGGTGGACAACACCAAGACCTCCCTGGGGCGACCTCATTAGGCTGGCTCCCGAGGAGCGGAGATATCTATGCAAGGGGCACCTCGCGAGGTTCACGTGACGTGAGCCATGACGACCAAGGTCAGGCGGGCGCCAGCGGGCTCAGTATACCAGTTTCCTCTTTGGTGCTAAAGAGGCAGGCGCAGGCGAGGAGTCCCGAGGCATCAGGCAAAGGTTTCCATATCAGTGCACCGAGACCAAGACCAGCAGGACGGCAGGACGGAGGTCATCGCGGAGCCCATAGCTGCATCACCACTAGAGCCTTTGGCAGGCGAAGACCACCTTTTGTCAGGATAGCTTGTACTAGTTGTCTCCCTTCAAAATTGGGCTTTGTGGGATCCCTTCCCGCCTACATTTGGGAAGAGGACCAGGGCCTCTATAAATAGGACTAGCCACCACCACCATAGGAAGGGGACGGATCATTCAGACCACCCTCACACGCACCAGCTCACCAAGCTCAAGAACACCTCTCCTCGGGAGGCTGTTCGTCCATTGTACTTGTTCATCCTCAGCCTGCGAGGCAATCCACCACCACCACACTGGAGTAGGGTATTACACCACAATGGTGGCCCGAACCAGTATAAACCTCTGTGTCCCGTGTTCTTTGGGTTCGTCGAGCTAGGCCATGTGATTGTTGAGCGGGCGAGCTAGGGAGAGAGAGTTCTTCGTGCGCACCCCAGAGTTCGAACCTCAAGGGTTTTCCGGAACACACAATCCGACAATAGGCATCACGCCCATGTCAAGTAGACTGACTCCTGCCTGCATCTACTACTATTAGTCCACACATCGACCGACTCCTGCCTGCATCTAGAGTATTAAGTTCATGAAGAACAGAGTAACGCTTTAAGTAAGATGACATGATGTAGAGGAATAAACTCAAGCAGTATGATGTAAACCCCATCTGTTTATCCTCGATGGCAACAATACAATGCGTGCCTCGCTACCCCTACTGTCACTGGGCGAGGACACCGCAAGATTGAACCCAGAGCTAAGCACTTCTCCCATTGCAAGAAAATCCAATCTAGTTGGCCAAACTAAACCGATAGTTCGAAGAGAATTACAAAGATATAAAATCATGCATAAAAGAATTCAGAGAAGATTCAAATAATATTCATAGATAACCTGATCATAAATCCACAATTCATCGGATCTCGACAAACACACTGCAAAAGAAGATTACATCGGATAGATCTCCAAGAACATCGAGGAGAACATGGTATTGAGAATCAAAGAGAGAGAAGAAGCCATATAGCTACTAGCTATTGACCCGTAGGTCTATGTTAAACTACTCACACTTCATCGGAAGGGCAATAGAGTTGATGTAGAAGCCCTCCATGATCGAATCCCCCTTCAGCAGGATGCTGGAAAAGGCCCCAAGATGGGATCTCACGAGAATAGAAGGTTGCGGCAGTGGAAAAGTGTTTTCATGGATGCTTCTGGTGGTTTGGGAATATATGTGAATATATAGGGCCAAGGGTTAGGTCAGAGGAGTCCCTTGGAGGCGGCAAGGCAGGGGGGCACGCCCTTCCCTTTGCCGCCGCCTCGCGGCTCTTCTGACTTGATCTCCAAGTCTCCGGGGTGTCTTCTGGTCCAAGAAAAATCATCGAAAGGTTTTATTCCGTTTGGACTCCGTTTGGTATTCCTTTTCTGCGAAGCTCAAAAACAAGGAAAAAACAGAAACTGGCATTGGGCTCTAGGTTTATAAGTTAGTCCAAAAATTAATATAAAATGACATATTAATACATATATAACATCCAAAACAGATAATATAATAGCATGGAAAATTAAAAATGTATAGATACGTTGGAGACAGCGTGCACGACGCGTCTAGTCTCGATAGCTCAGTGCGCGATTAACCGAAACCAATCCGCTTTCATTCGAGTCCGCAACATTCTTGAGGGCCCGCTTGCCCTGCAGGAAATTATTCATGAGCTAAAATGCACGAAACAACTGGCTATTCTCTTAAAGCTAGACTTCAAAAAGGCGCACAGCCAAGTAAATTGGGATTTCCTGCGTCAAGTCCTTCTTAGTCTTGGTTTTTCGGCTGTTTGGGTTCACCAGGTGATGCAGTTGGTCTCGGGAGGCCAGACCGCGAACTCAGTTAACGGAGAAGTAGGGCACTTCTTCCGGAACAGACCCGGGCTAAGACAGGGCGATCCCATGTCCCCACTTCTGTTTAATTTGACGGTGGATGCGCTGTCAGCTATGCTTCGGTAAGCTACAGCGGTTGGCCACATAAAAGGGGTGGTGAGTCACCTCATTCCAGGGGGAGTAACTCACTTGCAGTATGCTGATGATACGCTGCTACTCTTTCAGCCTAACAAGCACAACATCGCAACGGTCAAAGCGCTCTTCCTTAGTTTTGAGCTCATGTCTGGGCTCAAGATTAACTTCCACAAATGCGAAGTACTCCCATTGGGGTAGATCCGGAGGAGGGCAGCCGCATCACGGACCTGCTTAATTGCAAAGTAGGGAAGTTCCCGTTCACATACCTCGGGCTTCCGGTTGCTACCAAGCACCTTACCATAGAGGATTGGGAGCCTCTATGCGCCAAGGTTGGGGGCAGGGTTTGCCCCTGGAGGGGGAAGTTTCTCTCGAAATCAGCTCGTCTTGTCCTTACGAACTCGAGCCTCTCCTCCCTCCCTGTGTTTGCAATGGGCCTTTTCCTTCTTGCGGAGGGAGTGCATGCCAAGATGAACACGCTCCGATCCAGATTCCTTTGGGAAGAAACGGGCCTGAATTGTAAATACCACATGGTCAAATGGGCAATGGCATGCAGACCCAAGGCCTTGGGGGACCTCGGGATCACCAACACCGGGATCCTCAATGTTTCCCTCATGTGGAAATGGATTTGGAAAATATCCCAGGGGGCCACGGGCTTGTGGGTGGACCTACTGCGGGCAAAATATTTTCCAAACGGGACTTTCTTCGAATGGGTGCAGCGGGGTTCTCCCTTCTGGAACGACCTATAGGCCATTAAACTAACGTTTACCATGGGCGCAAAGTTTGCTATAGGGAATGGCCGCTCCTCTCATTTCTGGACAGACCATTGGATGGGTTTTCAACCTCTTTGGGCTGAGTTCCAAGACCTATATACCATTGTTGTTGACCCAGCAATGTCCGTTGCGGAAGCGCTGGCCTCGACCCCCCCGGCAATCCATTTCTTGTGTGAACTCAAAGTCCAAGAGCGTGTGAGCCTCTCGGCCTTACTTGCCTTGATCGGCTCGACTCTCTTAACCGACTCCCCCGATACAGTGACTTGGGAGCTCACTAGGTCGGGCAAGTTTTCGGTAAAATCACTCTACCACAAGCTTTGTCAAGGACCGACACATCTAGTGGTTAAGGGTTCGTGGAAGGCGCGGCTGTCTCTGAAAATCAAACTTTTCTTATGGAAATTATTTCGCAACAAACTGCCTACCTCCCTGAACGTAGCCAAACGTAACGGCCTGGCCACTAGCCCATGTGTGCTATGTGGCGCAACCAAAAATGCTAACCACGTTTTCTTCCGGTGCCGACTTGCGAGGTTTTTGTGGTGCGCGGTGCAGACCGCGCGGGCATGCAATGGGACCCAAGGTCTTCGAATGAACTTGTTAACTTTCTAGACTCGGTCCAGGGCCGTGGAAAGCGTGTGATGTGGAGTTGTGCAGGGGCACTCTTATGGGCACTTCGGTTAACTAGGAACAAGCTTACCATTGAGGGATGTTTTCCATCTCACCCGGCTAATATCATCTACAAATGCAACTAGTTTCTACAGCAGTGGAGTCCGTTGGGGAGGTGCAAGGATGCTGAGTTAATGAAGCATGCCCAGGAACGTTTGCTGCAAGTTTACGTGATGCCTAGGGACTCGGCAACCACGACCTAGTGGAGTGGTCACTTTTGTTTCTCTCGCAAGCCTATGCGCTTTGTAGGCCCTTCGGCCTTGTAATATTGCTCGTGGCCTCTCCGGCTATGAACCTCGGACGTACTATCGTTTCTATGGCCTGGATGGCTTTTGGTGCTGTAATTTTTAAGTACCGGTACGCTGCCTGTTGTGGGATTTATTAAGTTAAAGCTGGACGCATCTGGCGTCGTTGTTCTAAAAAATGTAAAACACGTGGCCTAAGACAAAATTTCAAAATAAATCCACCACTCATTATTTTTGAAGGGGCACTAAAAAGAAGGGAGTGGCAAGACAGCTCAGTATAAGGCCTGGGTGGGTGTTAGTGTAGGATCGAAAGTATGTCTAGAGGGGGGTGATTAGACTACTTGACCAAATAAAAATCTAGCCTTTTCCCAATTTTAAGTCTTGGCAGATTTTAGCAACTTAGCACAAGTCAAGCAATCAACCTACACATGCAATTCTAAGAGTATAGCAGCGGAATGTAAATCATTGCATATGAAGGTAAAGGGGAGGAGTTTGGAGGGAGCAAACGCAATGTAGACACGGAGTTTTTTGGCGTGGTTCCGATAGGTGGTGCTATCGTACATCCACGTTGATGGAGACTTCAACCCATGAAGGGTAACGGTTGCGCGAGTCCACAGAGGGCTCCACCCATGAAGGGTCCACGAAGAAGCAACCTTGTCTATCCCACCATGGCCATCGCCCATGAAGGACTTGCCTCACTTGGGTAGATCTTCATGAAGTAGGCGATCTCCTTGCCCTTAAAAACTCCTTGGTTCAACTCCACAATCTTGACGGAGGCTCCCAAGTGACACCTAACCAGTCTAGGAGACACCACTCTCCAAAAGGTAATAGATGGTGTGTTGATGATGAACTCCTTGCTCTTGTCCTTCAAATGATAGTCTTCCCAACACTCAACTCTCTCTCATAGATTTGGATATGGTGGAAAGATGATTTGAGTGGAAAGCAACTTGGGGAAGGCTAGAGATCAACATTCTTGTGGTTGGATTGGAATGTCTTGGTCTCAACACATGAGTAGGTGGTTCTCTCTCAGAAAATGAGTAGTGGAAGTGTAGGCACCGCACGTTCTGATGGCTCTCTATACGAATGGAGGAAGGTGGAGGGGTATATATAGCCTCCACACAAAATCTAACCATTACACACAATTTACCAAACTCGGTGGGACCGAATAGTGAAACTCGGTCAGACTGATATGGTTCAAAATGTGAACATTCGGATTTTCGGTGGGACCGGCATGATCAACTCGGTGGGACCGATATGTTAGGGTTAGGGCATAACTTGATCTCGGTGAGACCAATCACATGAAATCGGTGAGACTGATTTCAGTAATAGGCAAACAGAGGGTTGGTCAGGCAAATTCAGTGGGACCGATCGCTCATTTCGGTGAGACCGAAACATTAAGAAAGGGAAACAGAGAGTTTGCATTGTGAACTCGGTGGGACCGATCGCTCATCTCGGTTAGACCGAAACGTCATGAAGGGAAACTGAGAGTTTGGAATCCCATCTCGGTGAGGCCGAGATCCCTATCGGTGAGACTGAACTGATTAGGGTTTCTGGTTATGGCTATGTCAAGTGAACTCGGTGACGCCGGATGAATCAAATCGGTGGGGCCGAGTTTGACTTTAGGTTTAGGACATATGTGGAAATGAGAAAGTGGTTGAGGGCTTTTGGAGCATATCACTAAGCATTTTGAGCAAGCAAGCCATTAGGCAACACCTCATCCCCTTTTAATAGTATTGGATTTTCCTATGGATTCAATGTGATCTTGGATCACTAAAATGAAAATGTAGAGTCTTGAGCTTTTGCCAATATGTGTCCTTAGCATTTTGAGGGGTCCACATCTCTAGTCCATGCCATGCCAATCATTGAACTTTCTGAAATGATTATCTTGAAAGAATATTAGTTCAATGAGCTATATGTTGTTAAGAATTTCCAAAACCACCTAGGGATTAGTTGCACTTTCAGTTAGGCTTGTCACTACAACTGAGCTTTACCTAGCACAAGTTAGAACATACTCCCTCTGTTCCTAAATATTTGTCTTTCTAGAGATTTCAACAAATTACTACATATGAAGAAAAATGAGTGAATCTACACTCTAAAATACTCTATATACATCTATATGTGGTAGTCCAATTGAAATCTCTAGAAAGACAAATATTTAGGAATGGAGGGAGTACATGTCATGTCGCAGTCCATGGAGCGGAGCACTAAGGTAAATAAATCAGATTTTGGACATTTGTCATGTAACATCCCCAGTGTCATGCTACAGTAACCCTCTGTGATTAAGCTAATCATTTTACTAAACAGTGCTTGATCACCTTTGATTCAAATATCCTTTGAAATTTCCACTTTCAAATCAAATTCAATTTGCAAGTGAAATTTGGAGTTGCACAAAAGTTGCTGCAAAATAGTTCATCTTTTACCCAAAATTCCATAACATTTAATTGTTAAGGAAAACAACATCACCTCCAAGCCAAGATGGACTATAGTAATTTAAAACAGTGCCAAATCAACAAATTAATTGCTTTTCTATTAATGCAAAATTCTAACAGCTTCAATTAGATTCCAAACATTTTGTGGCAGTGCACAATATTTCTTTGAATTTGTTTTGGTCAGTGGCATATTTTTGCAAAGTCATTTGTGGCTAAAAGAAAATGCAAAAGCTACTCGAAAATGAAAAACAGAAAAAGAAAAGACCAAAGGCCAAGTGCATACTGTGCACTTGAGCCCACTGACTACAGTACCGGCCCAGCCCACCGAGGAGGTCATCCTCAACCTCCTGTTCATCCGTGTGACCATGGAGGCAGCACGCCCATTCGAGCCGCTGATGTGCACGCGTCGATCATCCGTAGCCCTAAGGAGGGGATAAGGTCTCCCTCAATGTCCTCTACCCCTTCGGTGAACCCTAGCCTCGCCACTTCCCCCCTCGCGCCGCCATCATCTCCCTCGTGCACTGCCGAGCCGCCGACGCCATGGTTCTCCTCGCCCATGTGCTCCCCGTTGTCCCCGCCAACCGAGACCGCCTCTGGCCTCTCCGACACGCTCCTCTGCTTTGTCCATGCTTAAGAACGCGAGCTAGAATCCTCAACATCAGTGGATCGGCCCCGTCTTCCTCGTCTTCGTCCGCTGGCCACCGTCGTCGATTGCATCGCCGTAAAGCCCCTCCGGCCTTCATCGAGCCCGCCTTCAGCTGCGATGTGAGAAGCCGCTTCCTCGTCCTCTCTAAACATCGATAGATAGCACTAGAGCCCCCATGCTCACTGTCGTCTGCCGCCGTGTCCCCACTCGCCGCGGCCAACCCAACCCCGTTCGCCCGCCGCACTCCCCTGTCTGCGCTCGTGGCCGCACTCACGCGCCCCCCGGCAGCCACGTTCGTGCCCTAGCTGCACCACTCACGTTGGCCACTCCACTGTCCCGCATCATTGCTATGCCCAGCTGCCGCAGCCGTCCGCCCACTGCCCCGCCCTACTGCTCGCGCCACTGCTGCCTGCTGCGGTCACTAGCGCCCGTGGCCGCTGCCGCTCACCTACTGCACCCACTCACAGCGCCTCTAGCCTCGCCGCTTGCCCACTGATGGCTCCTGCCACTGCTGCTTCTGCATCGCTTCCGCCGCCTACCGCCCCGCCTCCGGCCCCCGGCGCTGACGGCCCCGTCTCCGACCACCCTGCCTCCGACCATCACCGCCGCTGCACCCCACCCCTGTTGCTCGCGCGCGGTGCCCCCTCGCCACGTGTCGTGCCGCTGCCGCCCCGGCTCCGTCGTTCCCCGCGCCGCGGCGCCCGTCGTCGTCCAGCTGCGTGTGGTGCTGACGTGGCGGCTGCGTGGCACCACCTGTGCCACTGGCGCTGGGCCCCGTGGCCCTGGCTGACTGGTCAACCGCCTAGTTGACCCAGGTCAACAAGGCCCGCTGGTCAGCCTCTGGTGCACCTGTGTGTGCACCGCACCAGATGCACCTTGTGAATTGTGGTTGTTTTTGGAATAAATTTAAATCAGAAATTACATAATATTGTTTAAACTTGGAAAATTCATAGAAATTAAACCGTAACTCTGATGAAAATAATTTATATAAGAAAGTTGCTCAGAAAAATCCAACGAATCTGAATATGCCATCCGTTCATCTGTCAGATGCCCTTAGGGTGGCGAAACCTTTCTCAATCCTCAAAGTAGCCTGAATGAGATAACCAAGCTGGTCCTGTTTGGACTTAAGAAATAATTGGGATGCCTCTTCAACACTTGGCATCTTGGCTGCCTTCTCTGCTTTTGCTTTTTCTCTCTTCTCCTGAGCCTCTACTGATGTAGGATCTGAAGCATCCGTGACAACTGTGTTGTCCTCAAAATCAGACCTCAAGGGAAGGTGCTCTTTGTCCAACTGATATATGCCTTTGCCCATCTTGGGGTTGATGAGCATCTGAATGTGTGGAGCATACCCACATGATCTCTTTTGGTCTGTTGCAGTTCCCTTGATGGTTTCTAATATCAAGCTCATCACCTTGAATTTCTGTGGCACATCAAACAATTAAAGCAATTTGATGTAGTGGTCTCTGGTCATCCTGTGATCTCCTGATTTGGGCAACAAGGTGTGCCTCAAGATGGTGTTTATGATGGCCAGCCCAGACAACAGATAGTACACTGAGCCTAGCTTGTGTGTTTCCAAGGCCTTGTCAGGTATCTCCTTGTACATGTTGGCCATGGAGTTGTGATCTTTCTTGCGCTTTGCATAGACATCAATGTCATCCTCAGCTTCTTCTGGAGCATTGATGAGCTTGGCCCACTCAGCAACAATAGACTGGTACCTTGTACCCTCAGACATCCAAATAATTTTTCCATCTGGGTAGAAGTGAGTTGTTGAATAGAACTGCATGATAAGCTCATCATTCCACTTGGTCAATTCTTGACCCACAAAGGTGTCAACTCCATTGAGTCTGAAGCTCTCATGTACTCCAGGGAAATGATCTTCATTTTCATCAATGTATTCCCAATCTGCCCATTTCATGTCACACACAATGGGCTTCTTATCTAACAGAATTGTCTCATAGAAGTCTTGTTGTTCCTTTGTGTGAAATCTATAGTCCACAATAGTTCTTATCCTTGCAGCATAGGGGTCTGATTGTCTCCACAATCTGAGACCTCCATCCTTTCTCTCCTTCATGTTTTCAGCCATTGGATGATTATCATCATGATCAGGGATCTTTGGCTTCAACTTTCTGAGCACTTGGGCTTCCTCTTCTTCTTCTACTTCAGGCACTAGGGCCTTCTTTTTCTCAGCAACTGATATATTCCTGGTGGATCTCTTGGGTGCAGCCCCAGACTTGATGGCATCCCCCATCAAATTTTGAGCTTTGGGTTTTGGTGCAACATCCTCTTCTTCATCTTCCTCCTCATCCTCAGCTGGAACTCTCATCATAGAGGATCTGCCAATTACCCTGGCCATGGTCTTCTTGACCCTTTCCTTTCTCTTCTTGTCCTCACCAGCCTCCTTTGGTTCAAGAGTGAACTCAATGGTTTCCTGTGTTGAGGCTCTGGCTTTGGACATGGGAAGTCTCTTGGCAGGAGCTTTCTTGTGCATTCCAGGTTTGGTTGAAGCTGTTGTGCCAAATTCTTTCTTGACAAATTTCTTCTTGGAGCTGACCTCCTCCTCAATAGCAACATAATCTTCATCCTCAAAATCCTAGTTTCTCTTTCTCCTTGTCCTGGTTGCTGCTTTGGGCAAGTTGCTTGGGGTGCTTCTGCCACCCTCATCTTAGCTGCCAGAGGCACTAGTGCCCTCACTCAGGTTGACCCGTTCCTCAGACTTGTTCTTACTTTCACTCTGATCTAACATAGCTGACACTGCAAACTAAAAGCTGACCCTATGAATAGATGTAGTTGAGATAGAGTGGATGAGCATCACAAAGTGCAGAGATTTTGAAAAACAATTGAGTCAAAAACTTAGTTTTAGTTTTCTACAGAAAGCATTTCAGAGCTACTGATTTGTTAAACTCAGTGACACCGAAGCAATATTAGAGTCTAAACTACTGGAATCGGTCAGACCGAGACACAGTCCGGTGACTCCGAGATTGCTAGGGTTTCACTTAGAATCAAACTCGGTCACACCAATTTGTAAGTTTCGGTCAGACCGAAAACTACAAGTGCACTGGCCTAGGTGAAGGAAATATGCCCTGGAAGCAAAAATAAAGTTGTTATTTTATATTTCCTTATACCATGATAAATGTTTATTATTCATGCTAGAATTGTATTAACCGGAAACTTTATACATGTGTGAATACATAGACAAAACAAAGTGTCCCTAGTATGCCTCTACTTGACTAGCTCGTTAATCAAAGATGGTTAAGTTTCCTAACCATAGACATGTGTTGTCATTTGATGAATGGGATCACATCATTAGGAGAATGATGTGATGGACAAGACCCATCCGTTAGCTTAGCACTATGATCGTTTAGTTTATTGCTATTGCTTTCTTCAAGACTTATACATGTTCCTATGACTATGAGATTATGCAACTCCCGAATACCGGAGGAACACTTAGTGTGCTATCAAACGTCACAACGTAACTGGGTGATTATAAAGATGCTCTACAGGTGTCTCCGATGGTGTTTGTTGAGTTGGCATAGATCAAGATTAGGATTTGTCACTCTAATTGTCGGAGAGGTATCTCTGGGCCCTCTCAGTAATGCACATCAGTATGAGTCTTGCAAGCAATGTGACTAATGAGTTAGTTGCAGGATGATGCATTACAGAACGAGTAAAGAGACTTGCCGGTAACGAGATTGAACCAGGTATTGAGATACCGACGATCGAATCTCAGGCAAGTAACATACCGATGACAAAGGGAACAACGTATGTTGTTATGCGGTTTGACCGATAAAGATCTTTGTAGAATATGTAGGAGCCAATATAGCATCCAGGTTCTGCTATTGGTTATTGACCAGAGATGTGTCTCGGTCATGTCTACATAGTTCTCGAACCCGTAGGGTCCGCATGCTTAACGTTCGATGATGATTTGTATTATGAGTTATGTGATTTGATGTACCGAAGGTTGTTCGGAGTCCCGGATGAGATCACGGACATAACGAGGAGTCTCGAAATGGTCGAGACGTAAAGGTCGATATATTGGAAGGCTATATTCGGAGATCGGAAAGGTTCCGAGTGATTCGTGTATTTTTCGGAGTACCGGAGAGTTATGGGAATTCGCCCGGGGGGGTCAATGGGCCTTCATGGGCCTTAGTGGAAATAGAGGGCAGCAAGCAAGTGTGGGGTGCGCCCCCCTTAGGCCCAAACCGAATTGGTTTAGGGCTTCTGGGGCCAGCCCCCTCATTCCTTCTCCCCTTCTCCTCTTTCCTTCCCCTCCTAGTTGGACTAGGAAAGGGGGAACCTACTCCTAGTAGGAGTAGGATTCCCCCCTTGGGGAGCACCCTATGAGGCCGCCGGCCCCCTCCCCTTGCTCCTTTTTATACATGGCCAGGGGGCACCCCAAAGACACACAAGTTGATCATTGATCTCTTAGCCGTGTGCGGTGCCCCCTCCACCATAATCCACCTCGGTCATATCATCGTAGTGCTTAGGCGAAGCCCTGCGCCGGTAGCTTCATCATCACCGTCATCACGCCGTCGTGCTGACAAAGCTCTTCCCCGACACTCAGCTGGATCAAGAGTTCGTGGGACGTCACCGAGCCGAACGTGTGCAGATCACGGAGGTGCCGTACTTTCGGTACTAGGATCAATCGGATCGTGAAGACGTACGACTACATCAACCGCGCTGTCATAACGCTTCCGCTTACGGTCTACAAGGGTACTTGGACAACACTCTCCCCTCTCGTTGCTATGCATCACCATGATCTTGCGTGTGCGTAGGAAAATTTTGAAATTACTACGTTCCCAACAGTGGTATCAGAGCCAGGTCTATGCGTAGATGTTATATGCACGAGTAGAACACAAATGTGTTGTGGGCGATAATAGTCATACTGCTTACTAGCATGTCATACTTTGATTCGGCGGTATTGTTGGATGAATCGGCCCGGACTGACATTATGCGTACGCTTACGCGAGACTGGTTCTACCGACGTGCTTCGCACACAGGTGGCTGGCGGGTGTCAGTTTCTCCAACTTTAGTTGAATCGAGTGTGGCTACGCCCGGTCCTTGTTGAAGGTTAAAACAACACACTTGACGAAAATTTGTTGTGGTTTTGATGTGTAGGTAAGAACGGTTCTTGCTCAGCCCGTAGCAGCCACGTAAAACTTGCAACAACAAAGTAGAGGACGTCTAACTTGTTTTTGCAGGGCATGTTGTGATGTGATATGGTCAAGACATGATGCTAAATTTTATTGTATGAGATGATCATGTTTTGTAACGGAGTTATCGGCAACTGGCAGGAGCCATATGGTTGTCGCTTTATTGTATGAAATGCAATCGCCATGTAATTGCTTTACTTTATCACTAAGCGGTAGAGACAGTCGTAGAAGAAATAATTGGCGAGACGACAACGATGCTACGATGGAGATCAAGGTGTCACGCCGGTGACGATGGTGATCATGACGGTGCTTTGGAGATGGAGATCAAACGCACAAGATGATGATGGCCATATCATATCACTTATATTGATTGCATGTGATGTTTATCATTTATGCATCTTATTTTGCTTAGTTCAACGGTAGCATTATAAGATGATCTCTCACTAAATTTCAAGGTACAAGTGTTCTCCCTGAGTATGCACTGTTGTGACAGTTCTTCGTGCTGAGACACCACGTGATGATCGGGTGTGATAAGCTCTACGTTCACATACAATGGGTGCAAGCCAGTTTTGCATATGCAGAATACTCGGGTTAAACTTGACAAGCCTAGCATATGCAGATATGGCCTCAGAACACTGAGACCGAAAGGTCGAGCGTGAATCATATAGTAGATATGATCAACATAGTGATGTTCACCATTGAAAACTACTCCATCTCACGTGATGATCGGACATGGTTTAGTTGATTTGGATCACGTGATCACTTAGATGATTAGAGGGATGTCTATCTAAGTGGGAGTTCTTAAGTAATATGATTAATTGAACTTTAATTTATCATGAACTTAGTCCTGGTAGTATTAGCATATCTATGTTGTAGATCAATAGCTCGCGATGTTGCTCCCCGTTTATTTTTTATATGTTCCTAGAGAACAATAAGTTGAAAGATGATAGTAGCAATGATGCGGACTTGGTCCGTGATCTGAGGATTTTCCTCATTGCTTCACAGAAAGATTATGTCCTTGATGCACCGCTAGGTGACAGAACTATTGGAGGAGCAGATGCAGATGTTATGAACGTTTTTGACAAGCTCGGTATGATTACTACTTGATAGTTCAGTGCACCATGCTTTACGGCTTAGAACCAGGACTTCAAAAATGTTTTGAACGCCACGGAACATATAAGATGTTCCAAGAGTTGAAATTGGTATTTCATACTCATGCCCATGTCGAGAGGTATGAGACCTCTAACAATACTTTGCCTACAAGATGGAGGAGAATAGCTCAACCAGTGAGCATGTGCTCAGATTGTCTGGGTACTACAATTGCTTGAATCAAGTGGCAGTTAATCTTCCAGATAAGATAGTAATTGACAAAGTTCTCTAGTCACTATCACCAAGTTACTAGAACTTCGTGATGAACTATAATATGCAAGGGATGACGAAAACAATTCCCAAAGATCTCCGCGATGCTAAAATCCGCGAAGGTAGAAATCAAGAAAAGCATCAAGTGTTGATGGTTGACAAGACCACCAGTTTCAAGTAAAAGGGCAAGGGAAAGAAAGGGAACTTCAAGACGAATGGCAAGCAAGTTGCCACTCCCATGAAGAAGCCCAAAGCTAGACCCAAGCCTGAAACTGAGTGCTTCTAACTGCAAAGGAAATGATCATTGGAAGTGGAACTGCCCTAGATACTTGGCAGATAAGAAGGATGGCAAAATGAACAAAGGTATATTTGATATACATGTTATTGATGTGTACTTTACTAGTGTTTATACCAACCCCTCAGTATTTGATACTGGTTCAATTGCTAAGAGTAGTAACTCGAAACTTGAGTTGCAAAATAAACAGAGACTAGTTAAGGGCGAGGTGATAATGTGAATTGGAAGTGATTCCAAGGTTGATAAGATCACCATCGCACGCTCCCTTTACCTTCAGGATTAGTGTTGAACCTAAAATAAATGTTATTTGGTGTTTGCGTTGAGCATAAATATGATTGGATCGTGTCTATTGCAATACGGTTATTCATTTAAGTCAAAGAATAATTGTTGTTCTATTTACATGAATAAAACCTATTATGGTCATACACTCAATATAAATGGTTTACTTAATCTCGGTCGTAGTGATACACATATTCATAATATTGAAGCCAAAAGATGCAAAGTTAATAATGATAGTGCAACTTATTTGTGGCACTACCGTTTAGGTCATATTGGTGTAAAGCGCATGAAGAAACTCCATGCCGATGGGCTTATTGGAATCACTTGATTATGAATTACTTGATGCTTGCGAACCATGCCTCATGGGCAAGATGACTAAAACTCCGTTCTCCGGAACAATAGAGCGAGCAACCGACTTATTGGAAATACTACATACTGATGTATGCAGTCCGATGAGTGTTGAGGCTCGCGGCGGGTATCATTATTTTTTGACCTTCACAGATGATTTGAGCAGATATGAGTATATCTACTTGATAAAACATAAGTCTGAAACATTTGAAAAGTTCAAAGAATTTCAGAGTGAAGTGGAAAATCATCGTAACAAGAAAATAAAGTTTCTATAATCTGATCGCGGAGACGAATATTTGAGTTACGAGTTTGGTCTTCATTTGAAACAATGTGGAATAGTTTCGCAACTCACGCCACCTGGAACACCACAGCGTAATGGTGTGTCCGAACGTCATAACCGTACTTTATTAGATATGGTGTGATCTATGATGTCTCTTACCGATTTACCACTATCGTTTTGGGCTTATGCATTAGAGACAGTTGCATTCACGTTAAAAAGGGCACCATCTAAATCCGTTGAGACGACACTGTATGAACTGTGGTTTAGCAAGAAACTTAAGCTATCGTTTCTTAAAGTTTGGGGTTGCGATGCTTATGTGAAAAAGTTTCATCCTGATAAGCTCAAACCCAAATCGGAGAAGTGCGTCTTCATAGGATACCCAAAAGTAACTATTGGGTACACCTTCTATCACAGATCCGAAGGCAAGATATTCGTTGCTAAGAATGGATCCTTTCTAGAGAAGGAGTTTCTCTCGAAAGAAGTGAGTGGGAGGAAAGTAGAACTTGATAGGGTAATTGTACCTTCTCCCGAATTGGAAAGTAGTTCATCATAGAAATCAGTTCCAGTGATGCCTACACTGATTAGTGAGGAAGTTAATGATGATGATCATGAAACTTCAGATCAAGTCACTACCGAACCTCGTAGGTCAATCAGAATACATTCTGCACCAAAGTTGTACGGTAATCCTGTTCTGGAAATCATGTTACCATGACAAACCTACGAACTATGAGGAAGCGATGATGAGCCCAGATTCCGCAAAATGGCTTGAGGCCATGAAATCTGAGATGGGGTCCATGTATGAGAACAAAGTATGGACTTTGGTTGACTTGCCCGATGATCGGCAAGCAATAGAAAATAAATGGATTTTCAAGAGGAAGACGGACGCTGATAGTAGTGTTACTATCTACAAAGCTAAACTTGTCGAAAAAGGTTTTTGACAAGTTCAAGGTGTTGACTATGATGAGATTTTCTCACTCGTAGCGATGCTTAAGTCTGTTCGAATCATGTTTGCAATTGCCACATTTTATGAAATATGGCGAATGGATGTCAAAACTACATTCCTTAATGGATTTCTTAAAGAAGAGTTGTATATGATGCAACCAAAAAGGTTTTGTCAATCCTAAAGGTGCTAACAAAATGTGGAAGCTCCAGCGATCCATCTATGGACTGGTGCAAGCATCTCGGAGTTGGAATGTACGCTTTGATAGTGTGATCAAAGCATATAGTTGTATACAGACTTGCGGTGAAGCCTGTATTTACAAGAAAGTGAGTGGGAGCACTACAACCTTTCTTATAAGTATATGTGAATGACATATTGTTGATTGGAAATGATGTAGAATTTTTCGGAAAGCATAAAGGAGTGTTTGAAAGGAGTTTTTCAAAGAAAGACCTCGGTGAAGCTCCTTACATATTGAGCATCAAGATCTATAGAGATAGATCTAGACGCTTGATAAGATTTTACAATGAGTACATACCTTGATAAGATTTTGAAGGAGTTCAAAATGGATTAGTCAAAGAAGGAGTTCTTGCCTGTGTTGCAAGGTGTGAAGTTGAGTAAAGACTCAAAACCAACCACGGCAGAAAATAGAAAGAGAATGAAAAGTCATTCCCTATGCCTCAGTCATAGGTTCTATAAAGTATGCTATGCTGTATACCAGACCTATTGCATACCTTAGAATGATTTTGGCAAGGAAGTACAATAGTGATCTAGGAACAGATCACTGGACAACGGTCAAAATTATCCTTAGAGGACTAAGGAAATATTTCTCGGTTATGGAGGTGATAAAGAGTTTGTCGTAAAGAGTTACATCGATGCAAGCTTTGACACCGATCTGGATGACTCTAAGTCACAATCCGGATACATATTGAAAGTGGAAGCAGTTAGCTAGAGTAGCTCCGTGCAGAGCATTGTAGACATAGAAATTTGCAAAATACATACGGATCTGAATGTGGCAGACCCGTTGACTAAACTTCTCTCACAAGCAAAACATGATCACACCTTAGTACTCTTTGGGTGTTAATCACATGGTGATGTGAACTAGATTACTCACTCTAGTAAACCCTTTGGGTGTTGGTCACATAGCGATGTGAACTATGGGTGTTAATCACATGGTGATGTGAACTATTGATATTAAATCACATGGCGATGTGAACTAGATTATTGACTCTAGTGCAAGTGGGAGACTGAAGGAAATATGCCCTAGTGGCAATAATAAATTTGTTATTTTATATTTCCTTATATCATGATAAATGTTTATTATTCATGCTAGAATTGTATTAACCGAAAACCTGATACATGTGTGAATACATAGACAAAACACAGTGTCCCTAGTATGCCTCTACTTGACTAGCTCATTAATCAAAGATGGTTAAGTTTCCTAACCATAGACATGTGTTGTCATTTGATGAATGGGATCACATCATTAGGAGAATGATGTGATGGACAAGACCCATCCGTTAGCTTAGCACTATGATCGTTTAGTTTATTGCTATTGCTTTCTTCATGACTTATACATGTTTCTATGACTATGAGATTGTGCAACTCCCGAATACCGGAGGAACACTTAGTGTGCTATCAAACGTCACAACGTAACTGGGTGATTATAAAGATGCTCTATAGGTGTCTCCGATGGTGTTTGTTGAGTTGGCATAGATCAAGATTAGGATTTTTCACTCCGATTGTCGGAGAGGTATCTCTAGCCCCTCTCGGTAATGCACATCAGCATAAGCCTTGCAAGCAATGTGACTAATGAGTTAGTTGCGGGATGATGCATTACGGAACGAGTAAAGAGACTTGCCGGTAACGAGACTGAACTAGGTATTGAGATACTGACAATCGAATCTCAGGCAAGTAACATACCGATGACAAAGGGAACAACGTATGTTGTTATGCGGTTTGACCGATAAAGATCTTCGTAGAATATGTAGGATCCAATATGAGCATCCAGGTTCCGCTATTGGTTATTGACTGGAGATGTGTCTCGGTCATGTCTACATAGTTCTCGAACCCGTAGGGTCCGCACGCTTAACGTTGGAGTCCGGAGAATGACGTCACTCCGGGTTATGGCCTTCACACGAACGGTAAGCCGGAGATTTTTCTGTCGGCAGAGTTGAAGATTGACACGAGCCGGCTCAAGTCAATCTGGGGCCTAATGTTGAGGATATAGACCTGGGAGTCACCCGCCAGCAGGGCCGGGTTACACTAAGGGTCATTGCCAGAAGCCCGGAGCTAAGTTCCAAGATAATGGGCCAGAGATGGGCTGAGACCCGGATATGGCTTAAAGCCCGTAGTACAATCTTTATTGTTATAGTAGAACTTGTAGTATAAGGCAAGTATTGTTTAGAGTCCGAGCCGGACACTCTTATGAGCCGGCCGGGACTCTAAGGGCCGCTGGGTGTCAACCTCCCTATATAAAGGGACGACCCGGCAGCGGTTTAGGGGCGACAACAATCTGATCGAGAGCCGGGCATAGCTGTTTAGCTCCCTGGTTATCGAAACCCTGATTAATACCACCTCAACTGGACGTAGGCTTTTACCTTCACCGTAAGGGGCCGAACCAGTATAAACCCTTGTGTTCCTTGTCCCACTTAACCCCTTCAAGCTTCCCAATTGCGATGGCTCCACGACTAAGTCCTAACCCGAGGACATCTGCCGTGACAATTCCACGACATAGAATATGTAGGATCCAATATGAGCATCCAGGTTCCGCTATTGGTTATTGACCGAAGATGTGTCTCGGTCATGTCTACATAGTTCTCGAACCCGTAGGGTCCGCACGCTTAACATTCGATGACGATTTCTATTATGAGTTATGTCATTTGATGTACCGAAGGTTGTTCGGAGTCCTGGATGAGATCACGGACACGACGAGGAGTCTCGAAATGGTCGAGACGTAAAGATTGATATATTGAAAGGCTATATTCGGACATCGGAAAGGTTCCGAGTGATTCGGGTATTTTTCGGAGTACCAGAGAGTTACGGGAATTCGCCGGGGGGGGGGGGGGGTCAATGGGCCTTCATGGGCCTTAGTGGAAATAGAGGGTAGCAAGGAAGTGTGGGATGCCCCCCCTTAGGCCCAAGCCGAATTGGTTTAGGGCTTTTGGGGCCAGCCCCCTCTTTCCTTCTCCCCTTCTCCTCTTTCCTTCCCCTCCTAGTAGGACTAGGAAAGGGGGAACCTACTCCTAGTAGGAGTAGGATTCCCCCCTTGGGGCACACCCTTTGAGGCCGTCGGCCCCCTCCCCTTTCTCCTTTATATACATGGACAGGGGGCACCCCAAAGACACACAAGTTGATCATTGATCTCTTAGCCGTGTGTGGTGCCCCCCTCCACCATAATCCACCTCGGTCATGTCGTCGTAGTGCTTAGGCGAAGCCCTACGCCGGTAGCTTCATCATCACCATCCTCATGCTGTCGTGCTCACGAAGCTCTTCCCCGACACTCAACTGAACCAAGAGTTCGTGGGACGTCACCGAGCCGAACGTGTGCAGATCGCGGAGGTGTCGTACTTTCGATACTAGGATTGGTCGGATCTTGAAGACGTACGACTACATCAACCGCGTTGTCATAACGCTTCCGCTTATGGTCTACGAGGGTACGTGGACAACACTCTCCCCTCTCGTCGCTATGCATCACCATGATCTTGCGTGTGCGTAGGAAAATTTTGAAATTACTACGTTCCCAACATTAGGCCAAATCGGTGAGTCCGATTTCTACAACTCGGTCGGTCCGAGATGAGTTCGGCGGAAACCTAACCCTAAATTTTCGAATCAAAACTAATCTAAAGGAAGTTTTTGCTGGATAAAGTAATCTCATACATGGAAAGAATCATGGCATTGATCTAAGTGCAGGAATCCGAGGTTAAGATTGCACATAGGGGTCGAGTTCATACCCTAACTCGGCGGTGAACTCGCTACGGCGGCAACGGCGGTGAATATTCCCGTTGACAGCGGCGGAGACCAGTGGCAGGAGGTCGCTGGCGATGAGGAGATGATCCGAAGACCTGAGTCGACAGAGCAGGATACGCGCGAGCGAAGGGTTTCGGAGGAATTTCAAAAATTTGACCCGTGGGTATATATATCTTGACCCTGTCGGTGTGACCGAGTGGAACAACTTGGTGTGACCGAACTGTTCAAATCGGTTGAACTCGGTATTATCGAAAGGGATGAATCGGTCAGACCGGAATACACAGAGAGGTTTTGGAAGTTTAAGTCTATGACGAATCGGTGGCTCCGAGTGCTCCTCACCCAGAGGGTTAGAATCCAACTTGATCAAACTTTGTGATGTAGATGAATAGAGTTTGAGACGAGAAAAGCATAGATAGCTAGAGGAAGTTCTTAGGCATTCTTGTCCATCAATTTGGCAAAAGGAGAAACCAAAGAATAAAAGCAACAAATAGATGTCCTCGAATGAGAAAAATATGCACTCAACATGCTCACACAATAAGATGGCAAATGAAATATGTAGCAAAGAATGCACAAACAATCTAGCATCTATCAAAAAATTGGCGATGACTAGGTCATCTATATATGAGTATATTGACTGAGGAGTCAAATGAGAACATTTGATCGTAGGTCATACTCATCGTTTAAGCACAAGTGGGGTTACCACTTTGACATAAAGCATTGTTGTGTACGCACCATTGGAGTTGTTGTAGCTCAATTCTTAGAGTAAAGCTCCCCCAAGATGTGATATCCCCCCTAAGAGGGATGAACTAACCTTGGGTTTTGTCGATGATGACTTCATGTAGATGTTGAAGATGTGGATGCTCAATGTTGATGTAGATCATTTGGAGCAATCCATTGGAGTGAGTTGCACTTTCAATACCTACATGGGTTAGTCCCACAAGGAACAAACAAAGATATCCATAGACATAGAGTGAAGTATACACAAGATGATGTCCATGAAAGCATTAGGTTACCTTGTCCCTTGTCTTACCAACAAGAGGGTTTGTGACTCCTTGAACTAGTGCAAGATGTGAAAGTTGTTTGCACTTGTCCTTGCCAAAATGAATATGAGTGAAGTATGTTGGTGGAGTCACCCTCAATAACTCTCTAGTTCTTCTTCTTCGGGATCCACATCAACTTGATGGGAATCCTTGGAGTCGTAGTCATACTTGATGTAGTCTTGGGAACCCACTTGACCAAGGCCTTCGGAGCTTCTTCAAATGCATCAATCTCCTCTTGAAGTTTGTCCTTGCCTTTTAGCTTGTGGTCTTGTGGTGGAAGATCATCTTGAGCTTGTGTCCCCTTGAAACAAGTAGGATCATACTTCTCTTGTTGAGGAACAAACTTCGTCTTGGGGTATTGATCTTCTTCCCACTTAACTCCATTGGCATTGAACTTTTGTTCAAAACCAACACCTTGATTCTTCCGGTTCCTTCCTTGCTTGCGTACAATTTCCTCAAATTGCTTACTTCCGGCAAGGCTCTTGTAAGCACCTTTCTCTATAATTCCCTTCAATAAGCTATTTTCTTGCTCAAGTGTAACCTAAGAGAATCATTAGTGGAATCAAGAGAACTACTAGAAGCAATAATATTGGATTTAACATGATTATTGTTACTACTAGAAGAAGAATCTTTCTTACTCTTGTTGCTAGATTTTACTTGTGGCATGTAAGTAGACAAGAGTAAATGCTTGGCAATGTAAGAAATTTTCTTACGAAGATCATCATTGATTGCTTTTAAGAACCCATGCTCTTGCTCAAGATTGAGCTTTTCAAAGCATAGCTTCTCATGAGTCTTTAAAAGCTCTCGATGATCTTCCAAGGTAGCTTCATGGGCTAACTTAAGAGTGTTTAGTTCTTTAGTTAGACGATCAATCTCCTTCTTATCATCGTCATTCGTTTTATCTTGATTAGCATGATTAATAGCAAGTTCATCATAGTTTTCATCACTAGAGTTGTCAACAAGTAAATCATCATCACCTAGAAAATCATCTTCATCACTATTGAAATCAACATACTCGGGGTGTGATACCTTTGGGCCTTTAGACATGAAGCATCTTCCAATTACTTCATTTGGTGAGTCAAATATGTCATAGGAGTTGGTTGACACAAGTGCTAGACCGGCAACTCCTTCATTTTGAGTATATTCGGAGTCGGAGTGATAACTTTTCTCGGAGTGATTGTCGGACTCGGAGCCGGATACCCATTCACGAACATGAGCTTGATGTCTTCGTTTTGTATAGCTCCTTGATGACTTGTCCTTCCTTTCTGAATCCTTGCCTCTGCGAGAGGTTCTTCGTTCATAACGATCATTTCTACTCCTTCTCTCCCTTGGAGGTGATTCTTCTCTTTTGCTTATCCTTTTAGGCGAGTCTTCTCTTCTTTTGTAGGGAGACGTACACTCATTGGAGTAGTGTACGGGTCTTCCACAATTGTAGCAATTATGTTCACGACTAGAAGGTCTTCTGTCATTGTAGGACCTTGACTTGGAACTTCTTTCTTTGCTTCTACTCTTGTAGAACTTGTTGAAGTTCTTCACCATTAGGCTCAATTCCTCATTGAAGGCTTGTTTCTCACTTGATGATGTAGGAGCATCACATGAGGCTTTGTAAGCGCCACTAGACTTGTTGTGAAGCTCTTCTTTATCCTTGAGTGACATCTCATGAGCAACAATTCTACCAATGACTTCCGTTGGCTTGATATCTTTGTAATTGGGCATCATTTGGATCAATGTGCACACGGTATCATATTTTCCATCCAAGGCTCTTAGGATCTTCTTGATGATGAATCTATCGGTCATCTCTTCACTTCCTAAGCCGGCAATCTCATTTGTGATGAGAACAAGCCTAGAGTACATTTCAGCAACACCTTCACCATCATTCATTTTGAACTTGTCAAGTTGACTTTCCCACATCCAATTTGGATTCCTTGACGGAGTCGGTACCTTCGTGCATATCAATCAAAGTATCCCAAATTTCCTTTACATTCTCAAGATGACTGATTTTGTTGAATTCTTCGGAGCACAATCCATTGAAGAGGATATCGCAAGCTTGAGCATTGTATTGCAACACCTTCAATTCTTCCGCAGTAGCTTCATGATTTGGTTCTCTCCCATCGAAGGATTCACCTTGCAAGCCAATACACATAATAGCCCAAACGACGGGGTTATGTCCAAGAATATGCATTTTCATCTTATGCTTCCAACTAGCAAAATTAGTACCATCAAAGTAAGGACCTCTACGGTGCTAATTTCCCTCGCTAGACGCCATACTCTCCTAGGTTGTGAAACCAAGGCTATGACCACCAAAGCTATGGAAATCAAGACAAATAGAGACCAAAGGTCTGATACCACTTGTAGGATCGAAAGTATGTCTTGAGGGGGGTGATTAGACTACTTGACCAAATAAAAATCTAGCCTTTTCCTAATTTTAAGTCTTGGCAGATTTTAGCAACTTAGCACAAGTCAAGCAATCAACCTACACATGCAATTCTAAGAGTATAGCAGCGGAATGCAATTCTAAGAGTATAGTCTCCGCACAGAACTAACCATTACACACAATTTACCAAACTCGGTGGGACTGAATAGTGAAACTCGGTCAGAACGATATGGTTCACAATGTGAACGTTAGGATTTTCGGTGGGACCGACATGATCAACTCGGTGGGACCGATATGTTAGGGTTAGGGCATAACTTGATCTCGGTGAGACCGATCACATGAACTCGGAGAGACCGATTTCAGTAATAGGAAAATAGAGAGTTGGTCAGGCAAACTCGGTGGGACCGATCGCTCATTTTGGTGAGACCGAAACGTTACAAAAGGGAAACACAGAGTTTGCATTGTGAACTCGGTGGGACCGATCGCTCATCTCGGTTAGACCGAAACGTTACGAAGGGAAACAAAGAGTTTGCAATCCCATCTCGATGAGACCGAGATCCCTATCAGTGAGATCGAACTGATTAGGGTTTCTGGTTATGGCTATGTCAAATGAACTCGGTGACGCCGGAAGAATCAAATCGGTGGGGCCGAATTTGACTTTAGGTTTAGGACATATGTGGAAATGAGAGAGCGGTTGAGGGATTTTGGAGCATATCACTAAGCATTTTGAGCAAACAAGCCATTAAGCAACACCTGATCCCCTTTTAATAGTAGTGGCTTTTCCTATGGACTCAATGTGATCTTGGATCACTAAAATGAAAATGTAGAGTCTTGAGCTTTTGCCAATATGTGTCCTTAGCATTTTGAGGGGTCCACATCTCTAGTCCATGCAATGACAATCATTGAACTTTCTGAAATGATTATCTTGAAAGAATATTAGTTCAATGAGCTATATGTTGTTAAGAATTATCAAAACCACCCAGGGATTAGTTGCACTTTGAGTTAGGCTTGTCACTACAAATCAGCTTTACCAAGCACAAGTTAAAACATACTCCCACCTTTCCTAAATATTTGCCTTTCTAGAGATTTCAACAAATTACTACATATGAAGCAAAATGAGTGAATCTACACTCTAAAATACTCTATATATATATATACATCCGTATGTGGTAGTCCAATTGAAATCTCTAGAAAGACAAATATTTAGGAATGGAGGGAGTACATGTCATGTCGCAGTCCACAGAGCGGAGCAGTAAGGTAAACAAATCAGATTTCGGACATTTGTCATGTAACACCACTAGTGTCATGCTACAATAACCCTCTGTGATTAAGCTAATCATTTTACTAAACAGTGCTTGATCGCCTTTGATTCAAATATCCGTTGAAATTTCCACTTTCAAATCAAATTCAATTTGCAAGTGAAATTTGGAGTTGCACAAAAGTTGCTGCAAAATAGTTCATCTTTTACCCAAAATTCCATAACATTTAATTGTTAAGGAAAACAACATCACCTCCAAGCCAAGATGGACTATAGCAATTTAAAACAGTGCCATATCAACAAATTAATTGCTTTTCTATTAATGCAAAGTTCTAACAGCTTCAATTAGATTCCAAACATTTTGTGGCAGTGCACAATATTTCTTTGATTTTGTTTTGGTCAGTGGCATATTTTTGCAAAGTCATTTGTGGCTAAAAGAAAATGCAAAAGCTACTCGAAAAAGAAAAACAGAAAAAGAAAAGACAAAAGGCAAAGTGCATACTGTGCACTTGAGCCCACTAACTACAGTACCGTCCGAGCCCACCCAGGAGGTCATCCTTAACCTCCTGTTCATCCGTGTCACCGTGGTGGCAGCGCGCTTGTTCGAGCCGCTGATGTGCACGCGTCGATCATCCGCGGCCCTAAGGAGGGGATAAGATCTCCCTCAACGCCCTCTACCCCGTCGTTGAACCCTAGCCTCGCCACTTCCCCCATCGCGCCGCCATCATCTCCCTCGCGCACTGCCGAGCCGCCGATGCCATGGTTCCCCTCGCCTGCGTGCTCCTCGTTGTCCCCGCCGACCGAGACCGCGTCTCACCTCTTCGACACGCTCCTCTGTTTCGTCCATGCTTAAGAACGCGAGCCGAAATCCTCAACATCAGTGGATCGGCCCCGTCTTCCTCGTCTTCGTCCGCTGGCCGCCGTCGTCGATTGCATCGCTGTAAAGCCCCTCCGGCCTTCATCGAGCCCGCCTTCAGCTGTGATGTGAGCAGCCGCTTCCTCCTCCTCTCTAAAACATCGATAGATAGCACTAGAAGCCCCCACGCTCACCGTTGCCTGCCGCCGTGTCCCCACTCACAGCAGCCAACCCGGCCCCGACCGCCTGCCGCACTCCCCTGTTCCTGCCCGTGGCCGCAGTCACGCCCCCCCCCCCCCGACAGCCACATTCGCGCCCTAGGTGCAGCACCCGCGCCGGCCACTCTGCTGCCCCGCATCGTTGCTATGCCCAGCTGCCGCTGCTGTCCACTCGCTGCCCCTCCCTGCTGCTAGCGCCATTGCTGCCTGCTACGGCCAGTAGCGCCCGTGGCCGCTGCCGCTCACCTGCTGCACCCACTCACAGCGCCTTTCGCTTGTCGCTTGCCCACCGATGGATCCCGCCGCTGCTGCTTCTGCATCGCTTCCGCCGCCTACCGCCCCGTCTCTGGCCCCCGCCACTGACGACCCCATCTTTGACCACCCCGCCTCCGACCATCACCGCCGTTCCGCCCAGCCCCTGTTGCTCGCGCGCGGTGCCCCCTCTCCGCGTGCCATGCCGCCGCCCCGGCTCCGCTGTTTCCCGCGCCGCGGCGCCCGTTGTCGTCCAGCCGTGTGTGGCGCTGACGTAGCCGCTGCATGGCACCACCTGTGCCACTCGCGCTGGGCCCCGCTGCCCCGGCTGACTGGTCAACCGCCCAGTTGACCCAGGTCAATGGGGCCCGCTGGTCAGCGTCTGGTGCACCTATGTGTGCACAACACCGGGTGCACCTTGAGAATTGTGGTTGTTTTCAGAACAAATTTAAATCAGAAATTACAGAATATTGTTTAAACTTTGAAAATTCATAGGAATTAAACCGTAACTCCGATGAAAATAATTTATATATGAAAGTTGCTCATAAAAATCCAACGAATCCGAATATTCCATTCGTTCATCTCTCAGATGCCCCTAGCATAGTGAACATGGATCCGTCGCCTCTGATTCATCGGTCCGAAAAATGCCAAATGCTGGGAAAACATTCCCGGATGTTTTCCCTCTTCGTCAGCAATGTGTAGCATTGCGTTAGGTCACCTCTAGCACTGCGTATTGCTGTGTCATGCTTTGTGTACATATGTCTATCCATTATTTATTTGTTTCTCCCTCCTCTTTCTTCTCTGGTAGACCCTGCGACTGTTGTCGATGCCCCTGTGATCGACTACGTCGACGACGCCCCTTTCTTCTCAACAGAGCTTCCAGGCAAGCACACCCCCCATTGATCATTTCGATATCGCCCATTCCCTTATCTCTTATGCTTGCATTAGAACTGCTACTGCTTTTTGTATGATCCTACTTTGATGCATAGCCTATTTTTGTTACCCGATTTCATACCTTACCTGCTTATCCTAAACCATTTAGTATAGGATGGTTAGAGATCCATCAGTGACCCCCCATCTTGTCCCAGTTGCTGCGCTTTATGTTGATGACTCGATCAACGTGATCGACGTCCAGGCCTCGACACCGCACATCACCCCCTTAGTTGTATGACTATGCAGAGTTATTATCGAGTGCCGAGGGTGATACCTCGTCAGTACTTCTGATGTTATCCCTGTAGTGTAGCTATTTGGTCATGGTCATCAAGGGTGATTCCTCCTTTACCACTCCCGATAACGACTCTGTCGTGCAACCTCTCAAGTGTGGACCAATTAGGGTGATTCCTCCAAGTCCGCCTTGATGGTTACATCGAGTGGGAATACATCGAGGGTGATTCCTCGGGTTACCCCCTTGCTGTTTTGGACACACGGTTAGTTTGACTTATGATACGTCTCCAACGTATCTATATTTTTGATAGTTCCATGCTATTATATTATCCATGTTGGATGTTTTATATGCATTTATATGCTATTTTATATGATTTTTGGGACTAACCTATTAACCTAGAGCCCAGTGCCAGTTTCTATTTTTTCCTTGTTTTTGAGTTTCGCAGAAAAGGAATATCAAACAGAGTCCAAACAAGCTGAAAATTTACGGTGATTTTTTATGGACCAGAAGAAGCTCCTGAAGTAAAAGAGTTGGGCCAAAAGAGTCCCGAGCCCACCACAAGGTTGGAGGGCGCGCCCTACCCCCCAGGCGCGTCCTCCGTCCTTGTCGTTGACTCGTGGACCCCCCCTGACGTGAAACCGACGCCAAAAATTCCTATAAATACAGAAACCCTCGAAAAGAAACCTAGATCGGGAGTTCCACCGCCGCAAGCCTCTGTAGCCACCAAAAACCAATTGGGACCCTGTTCCGGCACCCTGCCGGTGGGGAAAATCATCACGGGTGGCCATCTTCGTCATCCCGGCGCTCTCCATGACGAGGAGGGAGTAGTTCACCCTCGCGGCTGAGGGTATGTACCAGTAGCTATGTGTTTGATCTCTCCCTCTCTCTCTCTCGTGTTCTTGATTTGGCATGATCTTGATGTACCGCGAGCTTTGCTATTATAGTTGGATCTTATGATGTTTCTCCCCCTCTACCTTCTTGTAATGGCTTGAGTTTTCCCTTTGAAGTAATCTTATCGAATTGATTCTTTAAGGATTTGAGAACACTTGATGTATGTCTTGCATGTGCGTATCGTTGGTGACAATGGGATATTCACGTGATCTACTTGATATATGTTTTGGTGATGAACTTGCGGGTTCTGTGACCTTGTGAACTTATGCATAGGGGTTGGCACACGTTTTCATATTGACTCTCCGGTAGAAACTTTGGGGCACTCTTTGAAGTTCTTTGTGTTGATTTGAATAGATGAATCTGAGATTGTGTGATGCATGTCGTATAATCAAACCCGTGGATACTTGTGGTGACATTAGGGTTTTGGTTGATGTGTGTCTTAAGGTGTTATTTTAGTATGAACTCTAGGGCTGTTTGTGACACTTATAGGAATAGCCCAATAGATCGATCAGAAAGAATAACTTTGAGGCGGTTTCGTACCCTACAATAATCTCTTCATTTTTTCTCCGCTATTAGTGAGTTTGGAGTGACTCTTTGTTGCACGTTGAGGGATTGTTATATGATCTAATTATGTTATCATTGTTGAGAGAACTTGCACTAGTGAAAGTATGAAACCTGGGCCTTGTTTCGAAGCATTGCAATACCGTTTTCGCTCACTTTTGTTACTAGTTACCTTGCTGTTTTTTTATATTTTCAGATTACAAAAATCCATATCTACCATCCACATTCACTTGTATCACCATCTCTTCGCCGAACTAATGCACATATACAATTTACCATTGTATTGGGTGTGTTGGGGACACAAGAGACTCTTTGTTATTTGGTTGCAGGGTTGTTTGAGAGAGACCATCTTCATCCTACGCCTCCCACGGATTGTTAAACCTTAGGTCATCCACTTGAGGGAAATTTTCTACTGTCCTACAAAACTCTGCGCTTGGAGGCCCAACACGAGTCTACAAGAAGAAGGTTGCGTAGTAGGCATCAAGCTAATTTATGGCGCCGTTGCCGGGGAGGTTAGTGCTTGAAGGTATATCTTTAGATCTTGCAATCGAATCTTTTAGTTTCTTGTTTTATCACTAGTTTAGTCTATAAAAGAAAACTACAACAAAAAAATGGAGTTGAGGTTGCCTCATATGCTTCATCGTTTTAACATCTTTCGTGAAAATAAGGATTCCGATAATTGTGCAAAAGTGTTAGAAGAAGAATGCATTAAAATTCTTGGCACTAAATCTTTGAATGATGAGCATGGTTGCAATGTTGTTAGTATGAATTCTTTAAATATCCATGATGCTAATGATATGCAAAGCTACAAGCTAGGGGATGCTACGTTTGATGAAGATTATATTTTTTGTCCCCCAAGTTTTGATGAGAAAATTTATTATGATGAAAGCATGCCTCCTATTTATGATGATTATATTGACGAAAGTTGATTTGGAGAGGTCTTGACTTTATTTAATGATGAATCCACTATTTCGGAAGAGGTTCCAATTGATTATGAGAACAAAGTTGCTATCTATGATGATTTTTGTGATGACATGTATGCTATTAAGAGTAATGATAACCATGAAACTTTTCATCATGATTTTAATTTTCAATTGGATTATGCCTCGCATGATAGTTATTTTGTTGAGTTTGCTCCCATTACTATTCATGAGAACAAATTTGCTTATGTGGAGAGTAGTAAAATTTCTATGCTTATGCATCATGAAAATAATGCTTCATGTGATGGTTATATTGTTGAATTCATTCATGATGCCTCTGAAAATTATTATAAGAGAGGAACATATGCTTTTACCTATTGCAATATTATCAAGTTTCCTCTCTATATATTTAAAATCTTGAAGTTTTGCTTTCTTTACCTTCCTATGCTAGTTGATTTTTGTTCCCAAGAATTATTTGCTCACAAAATCCCTATGTGTAGGAAGTGGGTTAGACTTAAATGTGCTTGTCATATGCTTCATGATGCTCCCATTATGTTTCAATTCTTATCTTTTATATGAGCATCATTGAAATCATCATGCCTAGCTAGAAAGGCATTAAAGAAAAGCGCTTGTTGGGAGACAACCCAACATTTACCCCTACTGTTTTTGAGTGTTCACATGATTAAGCTACTGTAGTAGTCATGTTTTATAGCTTTTGTTTCAATAAAGTGCCAAGTATGGATGATAGTTGACTTGATTCTGTGCAAAAACAGAAACTTTTACTCCCAGTCCAGGAATTTTGAAAATTCACTAGAACGTGATTTTGATCTGAATTTTTTACACAAGATTGAAATACAAATTGTCTAGAATTTCCTAATTTTTCAGAATTTTTGGAGTTACAGAAGTATGATTTCAATTCAGATCTTTACAAACTGTTCTGTTTTTGAAAGATTCTGTTTTTGATGCATGGTTTGCTTGTTTTCTAGTTTCTATGGCTGATATTGCTTAATATAAATTGTGGAAATGATAGGGTAAAATAGGCTTCATGTGAGAAAAAATATGAATCTTTTCTTGGCAGTACCAAAGTGAATGATTTGTTTTATTATACTAACGGAGCTCACGAGTTTTCTGTTAAGTTTTGTGTTGTGAAGTTTTCATGTTTTCGGTGAAGTTTCGATGGACTGCGGAATAAGGAGCGGCAAGAGCCTAAGCTTGGGGATGCCCAAGGCACCCCAAGGTAATATTCAAGGAATACCCAAGCATCTAAGCTTGGGGATGCCCCGGAAGGCATCCCCTCTTTCGTCTTCGTTCATCGGTAACTTTACTTGGAGCTATATTTTTATTCACCACATGATATGAGTTTTGCTTGGAGCGTCATATTATTTTATTAGGATTTGCTTGCTGCTATTTAGAGTAATGTTTTTCATCTTTTAGTTCAATAAAAAGGTCAAGTATAGCCTTTACCATGCTTATTTTTCAAGTCCATATATTGATGTTTTAAAAACAGAAAGTTTGCTGTTATGTTTTGAGTATTGGTGAATAGTCAGAACATGATAAAATCTTGAAAATTTTACAAAATAAGTAACAACAAATTATCTACAGGGTGGTAATTTTTCAGAATTTTTGGAGTTAGGGAAGTATGATTCCTCTTGCATTTTTTACAGACTGTTCTGTTTAGACAGATTGCTGTTATGTTTGCATTGTTTGCATACGTTTGCTTTTTTAATGATTCTATTTGAGGATAGGACTATTAAATATGCAGAGGCATTTAGTATGCAATGTCAAATAATAATTTTAGTGATTTTCTACAGTAGAGAATGATAAGGTTTATGCGTTGATTTATACTAACTTATCTCACGAGTTCTTGTTGAATTTTATGTCGATGAAGTTTTTAAGATTTAGGGAAACCGCGATATGAAAGGAATTAAGGAGACACAAAAGCTCAAGCTTGGGGATGCCCAAGGCATCCCAAGTTAATATTTCAAGAAGTCTCAAGCATCTAAGCTTGGGGATGCCCCGGTTGGCATCCCACCTTTCTTCTTCAACAAAAATCGGCCAGTTTTGGTTGAGCCTAAGTTTTTGCTTCTTCACATGATATGTGCTATCCTTGAAATGTCATTTTATTTTGTTTTGCTTGCTGTTTGAATAAAGTACCCAAGATCTGAAATTCTTAATTGTTAGAGAGTCTTCACATAGTTACATAATTATTCGACTGCTCATTGATCTTCACTTATATCTTTTGGAGTAGTATGTCATTTGCTATAGTGCTTCACTTATATCTTTTTAGATCACAACGGTGGTTTTATTTTTTAGAAATTGATGAACTCTCGTGCTTCACTTATATCATTTTGAGAGTCTCTAAACAGCATGGTAATTTGCTTAGGTTATGAATTTAGTCCTAATATGATAGGCATCCAAGAGGGATATAATAAAAACTTTCATATAAAGTGCATTGAATACTATGAGAAGTCTGATTCCTTATGATTATTTTTGAGATATGAGGATGATGATATTAGAGTCATGCTAGTGAGTAGTTGTAAATTTGAGAAATACTTGTGTTAAGGTTTGTGAGTCCCGTAGCATGCACGTATGGTGAACCGTTAAGTAACGAAGTTGGAGCATGAGATATTTATTTATTGTCTTCCTTATGAGTGGCGGTCGGGGACGAGCGATGGTCTTTTCCTACCAATCTATCCCCCTAGGAGCATGCGCGTAGTACTTTATTTTGATGACTAATAGATTTTTGCAATAAGTATGTGAGTTCTTTATGACTAATGTTGAGTCCATGGATTATACGCACTCTCACCCTTCCACCATTGCTAGCCTCTCTAGTACCGCGCAACTTTCGCCGGTACCATACACTCACCATATACCTTCCTCAAAACAGCCACCATACCTACCTATTATGGCATTTCCATAGCCATTCTGAGATATATTGCCATGCAAATTTCCACCGTTCTGTTTTATTATGAAACACATCATCATTGTCATATTGCTTTGCATGATCATGTAGTTGACATTGTATTTATGGCAAAGCCACCGTTCATATTCTTTCATACATGTCACTCCTGATTCATTGCACATCCCGGTACACCGCCGGAGGCATTCATATAGAGACATATTCTGTTCTAAGTATCGAGTTGTAATTCTTGAGTTGTAAGTAAATAAAAGTGTGATGATCTTCATTATTAGAGCATTGTCCCATGTGAGGAAATAAAAAAAAGAGAAAGGCCAAATAAAAAAAAAGAAGGCCCAAAAAAACAAAAACAAAAAAACAAAAACAAAGAGAGGGAAAAAGAGAGAAGGGGCAATGCTACTATCCTTTTACCACACTTGTGCTTCAAAGTAGCACCATGATCTTCATGATTGAGAGTCTCCTATGTTGTTACTTTCATATACTAGTGGGAATTTTTCATTATAGAACTTGGCTTGTATATTCTAACGATGGGCTTCCTCAAATTGCCCTAGGTCTTCGTGATCAAGCGAGTTGGATGCACACACACTTAGTTTCTTTTTGAGCTTTCATACACTTATAGTTCTAGTGCATCCGTTGCATCCCTACTCACTCACATTGATATCTATTGATCGGCATCTCCATAGCCCGTTGATATGCCTAGTTGATGTGAGACTATCTCCTTCTTTTTGTCTTCTCCACAACCACCATATTCTATTCCACCTATAGTGTTATGTCCATGGCTCACGCTCATGTATTGCGTGAAAGTTGAAAAGGTTTGAGAACATCATAAGTATGAAACAATTGCTTGGCTTGTCATTGGGGATGTGCATGATTTTAATATTTTGTGTGATGAAGATGGAGCATAGCCAAACTATATGATTTTGTAGGGATAAGCTTTCTTTGGCCATGTTATTTTGAGAAGACATAATTGCCTTGTTAGTATGCTTGAAGTATTATTCTTTTTATGTCAATATTAAACTTTTGTTCTGAATCTTATGGATCTGATTATTCTTGACACAATAAAGAAGATTACTTGGATACATGTGTTAGGTAGCATTCCACATCAAAAATTCTGTTTTTATCATTTACCTACTCGAGGACGAGCAGGAATTAAGCTTGGGGATGCTTGATACGTCTCCAACGTATCTATAATTTTTGGTTGTTCCATGCTATTATATTATCCATCTTTGATGTTTTATATGCATTTATATGCTATTTTATATGATTTTTGGGACTAACCTATTAACCTAGAGCCCAGTGCCAGTTTCTGTTTTTACCTTGTTTTTGAGTTTCGCAGAAAAGGAATATCAAACAGGGTCCAAACGAGTTGAAAATTTACAGAGATTTTTTTGGACCAGAAGAAGCCCCTGAAGCAAAAGAGTTGGGCCAGAAGAGTCCCGAGCCAACCACAAGGTTGGAGGGCGCGTCCTCCGTCCTTGTCGTTGACTCATGGACCCCCCTGACGTGAAACCAATGCCAAAAATTCCTATAAATACAAAAACCCCCGAAAAGAAACCTAGATCAGGAGTTCCGCCACCGCAAGCCTCTGTAGCCACAAAAACCAATCGGGACCCTGTTCCGGCACCCTGCCGGAGGGGGAAATCATCACCAGTGGCCATCTTCATCATCCCGGCGCTCTCCATGACAAGGAGGGAGTAGTTCACCCTCGGGGCTGAGGGTATGTACCTGTAGCTATGTGTTTGATCTCTCTCTCTCTCTCGTGTTCTTGATTTGGCACGATCTTGATGTACCGCGAGCTTTGCTATTATAGTTGGATCTTATGATGTTTCTTCCCCTCTACCTTCTTGTAATGGATTGAGTTTTCCCTTTGAAGTTATCTTATCGGATTGAGCCTTTAAGGATTTGAGAACACTTGATGTATGTCTTGCATGTGCTTATCTGTGGTGACAATGGGATATTCACGTGATCTACTTGATTTATGTTTTGGTGATCAACTTGCGGGTTCAGTGACCTTGTGAACTTATGCATAGGGGTTGGCACACGTTTTCGTATTGACTCTCCGGTAGAAACTTTGGGGCACTCTTTGAAGTTCTTTGTGTTGGTTTGAATAGATGAATCTGAGATTGTGTGATGCATGTCGTATAATCAAACCCGTGGATACTTGTGGTGACATTGGAGTATATAGGTGACATTAGGGTTTTGGTTGATGTGTGTCTTAAGGTGTTATTTTAGTATGAACTCTAGGGCTGTTTGTGACACCTATAAGAATAGCCCAATAGATTGATCAGAAAGAATAACTTTGAGGTGGTTTCATGCCCTACAATAATCTCTTCATTTGTTCTCCGCTATTAGTGACTTTGGAGTGACTCTTTGTTGCACGTTGAGGGATTGCTATATGATCTAATTATGTTATCATTGTTGAGAGAACATGCACTAGTGAAAGTATGAACCCTAGGCCTTGTTTCGAAGCATTGCAATACCGTTTTTGCTCACTTTTGTTACTAGTTACCTTGTTGTTTTTATATTTTTCAGATTACAAAAATCCATATCTACCATCCATATTGCACTTGTATCACCATCTCTTCGCCGAACTAGTGCACCTATACAATTTACCATTGTATTGGGTGTGTTGGGGACACAAGAGACTCTTTGTTAGTTGGTTGCAGGGTTGTTTGAGAGAGACCATCTTCATCCTATGCCTCCCACGGATTGAAACCTTAAGTCATCCACTTGAGGGAAATTTGCTGTTGTCCTACAAAACTCTGCGCTTGGAGGCCCAACACGAGTCTACAAGAAGAAGGTTGCGTAGTAGACATCAACTTACCACTGAACCATGATGACATCGAGTCGGCCCCAAGGGGTACTCGTGAGTGATGTGAAGTCGGGTTGACCTGGAGGGTACCCGAGAGATAATTACGTGGCACGGCCGGGCATTCTGAGCCCTTGCCGTAAGTCCACGAGACGGGGCGACGGGGTCACATGATCGTGAGTCTCTGCTTGTTACCACGCACTACGAAGACACTAACGGTTTGGATATTTGATCCGAGTAAGCCTCTGGCCTTTTCGCACTGACCACCACACGGGAATAAGTATGGACACTCTGCGTCGTATGTAACAGCCGAAAGCTCAACGGACGTCAGCGATGGAGCGGCGTGCGCCGGGTTGGACTGAGTAAGCACCTACCTTATTTAAGGAGGTAGCTAGGTCTGCTCACCAGCCGCGTTCGCAACATGCAGGAATGCAAAGGGCAATGGGCCTAAGACCCCTGCGCGCTTAGGATGTAGACCGGCGTGCTGGCCTCTCTGGTGATCCTAGGTAGGGCTGCGGCGTGTTGATTGGCCGAGGCCGGTCATGACCTGATGGTGTGTACGGCCGGAGTTGATCAAGCGTGTTGGGTAAGTTTGTGCACCCCTGCAGGGAAGTATTCTATCTATTCGAACAGCCATGTCCACGGTAACGGACGCTCGGAGTTGTATCCCGATCGATACAACTAGAACTGGATGGAGAGGCATGAGAAATGGATATGATGGCTCCAGGATTGCTTTCTCGCAGGGAGTCGAGGAAGTGATCTCTGGGTGATGTTACAACATACTTACTAGTAATATAGTATGCTACTCTTATCTCTTCGGATGCTGCAACATGCTTGAAGATGCTAGTCTTTGATAGGCTAGGCTTTCCCCCCTTCACTTCTGGCATTCTGCAGTTCAGTCTACAGATACAACCCATTTCATTGATACCGACGCATATGTAGTGTAGATCATTGCTTGCAAGTACTTTGGATGAGTACTCACGGTTGCTTTTCTCCCTCTTTTCCCCCTTTTCCATTCTTTCTGGATGTCACAATTAGGTGGTGGAGCCCGGGAACCAGACGCCACTATCGACGACGACTACTACTACCACGAGGGTGCTTACTACTACGTGGAGGCCGCCAATGACCAGGAGTAGTTAGGAGGCTCCCAAGCAGGAGGCCTCGCCTTTTCGATCCATGTTGATGTTTGTGCTAGCCTTCTTAAGGCAAACTTGTTTAACTTATGCCTGTACTCAGATATTGTTGCTACCATTGACTCATTTGTAATCGAGCTTATTTACTCGAGCCCTCGAGGGCCCTGGCTTGTAATATAAAGCTTGTATTATTTTAATTTGTGTCTAGAGTTGTGTTGTGATATCTTCCCGTGATCTCTGATCTTGATCGTACACATTTGCGTGTATGATTAGTGTACGATTGAATCAGGGGCGTCACAAGTTGGTATCAGAGCCGACTACCTGTAGGTAGCCCCCTTTCCAACTCCTTGGCCAAAGTTGAGTCTAGTCTTTGAAGAACTTTTACTAACATTGTTGTGTGGCTTACGGGCCCACATTACAAATGGGTGGTATTAGGATCTTTTATTCCTCATTTATACTCTGGGATTCTAATCTCTCTTCTATTCAAGTTTTTTTACTAACTCTAACTCTAGGTTCTCATTACTACTTCCTCCCGGAGAGCCCCTCGTTCCAGATGATCGCCTGCTTCACCAGAAGATTCCGAACATACTTTGCAATGTTCTCCCGAGAACTTGTGCTCATCGCTTTCGCCACTCCCTTCGCACGTGACCGCCACGCAGGAATAAGTATGGGCACTTTGTGTCGTATGTACCAGCTGAAAGCTCAACGTACGTCAGTGATGGAGTGGCGCGCGCTGGGTTGGACTGCTTAAGCACCTGCCTTATTTAAACATGTAGCTAGGTCTGCTCACCGGCCGCGTTCGTAACGTGCGGGAGTGAAAACGGTGATGGGCCCAAGACACCTGCGCGCTTAGGATGTAGACCGGCGTGCTGGCCTCTTTAGTGAGCCTAGGTAGGGCTGCGGCATGTTGATGGCCGAGGCCGGTCATGACCTGATGGTGTCTCCGGATGGAGTTTATCGTGCATGTTGGGTAAGTTTGTGCACCCCTGCAGGGAAGTATTCTATCTATTCGAATAGCCGTGTCCATGATAACGGACGCTCAGAGTTGTATCCTGATCGATACAACTAGAACTGGATGTTGAGGCGTGAGAAATGGATATGATGCCTCTGGGATTGCTTTGTCGCAGGGAGTCGAGGAAGTGATCTCTGGGCGATGTTACAACATACTTACTAATAATATAATATGCTACTCTTATCTCTTCTGATGCTGCAAGATGCTTGAAGATGCTAGTCTTCGAGAGGCTAGGCTTTCCCCCCTTCTCTTCTGGCATTCTGCAGTTCAGTCCACAGATACAGCCCATTTCATTATACTGATGCATATGTAGTGTAGATCCTTGCTTGCGAGTACGTTGGATGAGTACTCATGGTTGCTTTTCTCCCTATTTTCCCCCTTTTCCATTCTTTCCGGATGTTGCAACCTGGTGGTGGAGCCCAGGAACCAGACACCACCGTCGACGACGACTACTACGACCACGAGGGTGCTTACTACTACGTGGAGGCCGCCGATGACCAGGAGTAGTTAGGAGGCTCCCAGGCAGGAGGCCTCGCCTTTTCGATCCATGTTGATGTTTGTGCTATCCTTCTTAAGGCAAACTTGTTTAACTTATGTCTGTACTTAGATATTGTTGCTACCGCTGACTCGTTTGTAATCGAGCTTATGTATTCGAGTCCTCGAGGCCCCTGGCTTGTAATATAAAGCTTGTATTACTTTAATTTGTGTCTAGAGTTTTGTTGTGATATCTTCCCATGAGTCCCTAATCTTGATCGTACACATTTGCGTGTATGATTAGTGTATGATTGAATCGGGGGCGTCAGAAGTTGGTATCAGAGCCGACTACCTGTAGCTAGCCCCCTTTCCAACTCCTTGGCCGAAGTTGAGTCTAGTCTTTGAAAAAGGTTTACTAACATTGTTGTGTGGCTTACGGGCCCTAATCACAAATGGGTGGTATTAGGATCTTTTATTCCTCGTCTATACTCTGGGATTCTGATCTCTCTTCTATTCGGCTTTTTTACTAACTCTAACTCTAGGTTCTCGTTACTACTTCCTCCCGGAGAGCCCCTTATTCCAGATGATCGCCTGCTTCACTAGAAGATTCCGAAGATACTTTGCAATGTTCTGCTGAGAACTGGTGCTCATCGCTTTCGCAACTCCCTTCCACCATCAACCCTATGGATAACTACATATCCTTGCCGTACATACTTTCATCCCTAGTTGCTCTTGTTATTACCAGATGCCCCGAAATACTCTTCGTTGTTCCGAGAATACTTTGTGCCTACCGCCTTTCAGTTCCTTGTCGCCTGATTACACTTATGAATACCCTATAGATAATTCCTCACCCTTACTGGGGATTCGCTCATCCCTAGTTGTTCATGTGTTTTAGAAAAGTCTTCAAATACTATTCAATCTTCCGAAAATCTTCAGCAGCCTATTGCTCTTGAAATTCTTGCTTGCTTGCATTATGGTTAATCCCATAAGTCTAGTAATCTTATTTGCATCCTTTGTCACTATCATTTTGAGTCCATTGATTCAACTTGTGTGCGAATGCACGCAATCATCAGTTGATCCCTATAAATCATCTTCTGGCTCAGACGTCTTTCCGAACCTGAGTTGGTTCTCGACCAATCAAATTGTCGTTGATTGTACCCCTACGTCTATTCAACTTATCCATCCTTTATCAAAGCGTTTGCTTCTGATCCCTTGATTTGGAAATCATCCTTCCTTTGCATTCAAGCTTGAATTAGTGAGTTGTTTCTATAGTCTGATCTCCTTGCATTCTTTCTTCTTCTGGTTGAGTACCGATGCTCGCATCAGATCCCTTGTGGACCACCAGATCCTTTGTTGGATTTTATCCGACAATGTACTTCATATTTAATCACCTTGTGAGTTCTTTCCCAGATACATATTGCCTTTGGTAAATTGTATCCTCTCCTTTTTTCAACCATGCTCTATTTTCGAGCTTGTCTTAATTACTCCTGAAGTTTGTGGTATAGGTTCCTAAGATTCCCCGATGGGTTGAACCTATGCCTTCCCTGACCGTATGCACCCGAGAGTTTTCAGGAGTCATACTCTTCTGCTGTTTTTCCTGATAATATTTCAACACTACAACTTCATTGAAAGCAAGAAGTGAATGGAAGTTTATGCATTGGAGAAGTGAGAGTCGACCTTGAACTTTGCATTCATGCCCATGGACATGATGTAGATCTTATCATGGAAGCTTCTCTCAAAATTACTTATCCCCTTGGTATAAGTTTGTCTTATATCTGGGATTTGGTCTTTTGCAATCATAGTTCCGACCATATTGTTCTTCTTTGATCATATTTCTCAGACAAGTTAAAGTGCTTATCTTCCACAGATTAATACACTAGTCTAACCTCTATTCTGATCTACCTTCGAGTTTTACCCTTGGTATCTCGAGAATATCGCAGAACTACATAACTTCTTATGAGTTCTTCATCAACTATTAGTTCTCACCGATTCCAATTCTTCCCCGGGTTCTGAGTGGTTGGGCACTCAAGAACACCGATAACTGAATTGAGTCTGCACTGCGATTCAACAACTCTTTGTAATCTTCATTGTTTAAGAGTTTATACTCGATCATGTCATTTCCAGTCGGATGGCTACATCATCATCGTCATGCTAAAGGTTGACCATGCTACCTATGTCTATCATCCTCGGAACACAATCTCGACAGTGCACTAAGCTACATCGAGCCTTCAACATCATATTGTTTGCCTTGCAAGGCAACTTCGATTTTGAGCTTGCAATCCTATCAGTGGCTCCGATAAACTTTTGCTTCACCACTCCTTTTGCTTGATTTCGTCGTTAATCGATTGCATATTCATGAAACCTCTCGACAGAAGGTGTCATAATCATCAGCAATATTTTGACTTCTTCCAATATATAAATAGAATTCATGATGAGAATTATCATCCTTTGCCCTCGATGAGTTGTTGTTGAGCCCGTCGGCCACATCCTCATCTTTTCCTTGCTGAAATTTTATGACTTATTTTATAAGTTGCTTCTGATGGATCCTTTGTGTATCCAAAGTTTGACCTTTAACCGATAACCATGTCAATGTTATCCCGAAGCATGATTTTGGGACTCCGAACATCCTTAAGAGCATTTGAGGTGCAATACTAACTGTTTCTTGATCACTTATCCAAACACCGTTGTATGGGTAAAGTCATGAATTTTCCTCTCCCCTTTACCTAAATGTAAATCTACTTACTATTCTATCATGGATGTCATCCTCTGCTTGTCCTTGGGAAGGATATACTATTGATATTTGTGTTTAAACACATTTTCCTTTCCATTGATCTGATTAAATTAATAATCACATTTTCCTTTCTATTGTTTTGTTTAACCTTTCGTGATCTATATGATATAAGCAGTAATATTTCCCTGCTTATGTAAACACCTCGGTGTACAACTCTGTCAGTAAGACCTTGTTACTATTGTTGTTGACATCCCGGTAACCACCGATGGACGAGAACTTTGCCTATTGGTCCGCCTCGCCTTGCGAGCAGGAAAATGGTTCTCTTCGTCCCTCGCCCTTGGTACCAACGTTGTTGCCACCATAACTGACAGGTTTCCCACTAACGTGCCATGCTATCATGACCGTGCAAGATGTAAACGCCTTTTCTACTTTTAACCCACATGGTGGGCCCATAACCCACAGTTCCACAGGATCGAAACATGACTCTCCTGTATACCCTTGATGCTAAAGTATCCTTTGCACTTGGCTTCGTATGTAATACACGAGCTAATTTCCATACCATGTTTTTGTTCTGGTATCAGATGCGATACTTATTCTCGTTGCTCCGAAACCCATTCATACTATATTTCATACATCGAACGATTGTCTATCCGCTTGAAACTTCTTACTGTACCTTCTTACTTTGCTCTCGATGTTTTTCATTGTTTAACTCGAGAGATACTCATGTGTTCACTCATGGGAAAAACCCCAGATGATTACCCCTTATAGCATCCTATCATTGTCAAGCTAACCCCTACCTATTCGTAAGTACGGTGAAGATCCTGAAAAAAGAACGACAACTTCATCATGATGCATTGATGCAGAGAAATGAAGACATCAATGAGAGGGATCAACTTCTCCGAGAACAGCATTCAAGAACAAGAAGATTTGTTAGAATTTCATAACCAATTCCTTTCCCCTTACTCCACCTCTTAAATCTCGGGACGAGATTTCTTGTAGTGGAGGAGATTTGTAACACCCCCAGTGTGATGCTATAGTAACCCTCTATGATTAAGCTAATCATTTTACTAAGCAGTGCTTGATCACCTTTGATTCAAATATCCTTTGAAATTTCCACTTTCAAATCAAATTCAATTTGCAAGTGAAATTTGGAGTTGCACAAAAGTTGCTACAAAATAGTTCATCTTTTACCCAAATGTCCATAACATTTAATTGTTAAGGAAAACAACATCACCTCCAAGCCAAGATGGACTATAGGAATTTAAAACAGTGCCAAATAGCAAATAGATTGCTTTCCTATTAATGCAAAATATTAACGGCTTCAATTAGATTCCAAACATTTTGTGGTAGTGCACAATATTTCTTTGAAATTTGTTTTGGTCAGTGGCATATTTTTGCAAAGTCATTTGTGGCTAAAATAAAATGCAAAAGCTACTGGAAAAAGAAAAAAAGAAAAAGAAAAGACAAAAGGCCAAGTGTATACTATGCACTTGAGCCCACTGACTACAATACCGGCCCAGCCCACCCTGGAGGTCATCCTCAACCTCCTGTTCATCCGTGTCACCTGGAGGCAGCACGCCCATTCGAGCCGCTGATGTGCACGCGTCGATCATCCGCGGCCCTAAGGAGAGTATAAGGTCTCCCTCAATGCCCTCTACCCCGTCGGTGAACCCTAGCCTCGCCACTTCCCCCCTCGTGCCGCCATCATCTCCCTCGCGCACTGCCGAGCCGCCATCATCTCCCTTGCGCACTTCCGAGCCACCGACACCATGTTTCCCCTCGCTCGCGTGCTCCCTGTCGTCCCTGCTGACCGAGACCGCGTCTGGCCTCTCCGACACGCTCCTCTGCTTCGGCCATGCTTAAGAATGCGAGCCAGAATCCTCAACCTCAGTGGATCATCCACGTCTTCCTCGTCTTCGTCCGCTGGCCGCCGTCGTCGTTTGTGTCGCCGTCAAGCCCCTCCGGCCTTCATTGAGCCCGCCTTCAGTTGCGATGTGAGCAGCCGCTTCCTCCTCCTCTCTGAAACGTCGATATATAGCACTAGAAGCCCCCACGCTCACCGTCGCCTGCTACCGTGTCCCCGCTCGCCGCGGCCAACCCGGCCTCATCCGCCCGCCGCAATCCATCCCCTATCCGCGCCCGTCGCCGCACTCACGCGCGCCCCCGGCAGCCCCGTTCGTGCCCTAGTTGCGCCACCCGCGCCGGCCCCTCCGCTGCCCTGCCCTGCTGCTCGCGCCACTGCTACCTGCTTCGGCCATTGGCGCACGTGGCCGCTGCCGCTCACTTGCTGCACCCGCTCGCAGTGCCTGTGGCCTCGCCGCACGCCCACCGCTGGCTCCCGCCGCTGCTGCTTCTGCATCGCTTCCGCCGCCGACCGCCCCGCCTCCGGCCCCCGCCGCTGACGGCCCCGTTTCCGACCGTCCCGCCTCCAGCCATCACCGCCACCGTGCCCCGCCCCTGTTGCTCGCGCGTGGTGCCCCCTCGCCGCATGCCGCACCGCAGCCGCCGTGGCGCCCGTCATCGTCCAGCCGCATGTGGCGCTAACGTGGCGACTGCGTGGCACCACCTGTGCCACTGGCGTTGGGCCCCGTGGCCCTGGCTGACCGCTCAACCGCCCAGTTGATCTAGGTCAGGGGGCCCGCTAGTCAGCCTATGGTGCACCTAGTGAATTGTGGTTGTTTTTCGGAATAAATTTAAATCAGAAATTATAGAATATTTTTTAAACTTTGAAAATTCAGAGAAATTAAACCGTAATTCCAATGAAAATAATTTATATATGAAAGTTGCTCAGAAAAATCCAACGAGTCCGAATATGCCATTCGTTCATCTGTCATATTCCCCTAGCATAGTGAACATAGATCCGTCCCCTTTGATTCATTTGTCAGAAAAATGCCAAACGCCGGGAAAACATTCCCGGATGTTTTCCCTCTTCGTTAGCAATGTGTAGCATTACGTTAGGTCACCTCTAGCACCGCATATTGTCGTGTCATGCTTTGTGTACATATGTTTGCCCGTTATTCATTTGTTTCTCCCTCCTCTTTATTCTCTGGTAGACCCTGCGACTGTTGCTGATGCCCCTATCATCGACTATGTCGACGGCGCCCTTTCTTCTCAACAAAGCTTCTAGGAAAGCAAACCTCCCATTGATCATTTCGATATCGCCCATTCCCTTCTCTCTTATGCTTGCATTAGAACTGCTACTGCTTTTTTGTATGATCCTACTCTGATGCATAGCCTGTTTTTGTTACCTGCTTTCATACCTTACCTGCTTATCCTAAACTGTTTAGTATAGGTTGGTTAGAGATCCATCAGTGACCCCCCACCTTGTCCCAGTTGCCCCGCTTTATGTTTGATGACTCGATCAACATGATCAACATCCAAGCCCAGACACTGCACATCACCCCCCTTAGTTGTATGACTCTGCAGAGTTATTATCGAGTGCCGAGGGTGATACCTCATCAGCTCTTCTGATGTTAACCCTGTAGTGTAGCTATTCAGTCATGGTCATCGAGGGTGATTCCTCCTTCACCACTCCCGATAACGACTATGTCGTGCAACCCCTCAAGTGTGGACCATCGAGGGTGATTCCTCCAAGTCCACCTTGATGGTTACATCAAGAGGGAATCCATCAAGGGTGATTCCTCGGGTTACGCCCTTGCTGTTTTGCACACATGGTTACTTTGACTTACCATAGAACCATGATGACATCTGGTCGGCCCCGAGGGGTACCCGCAAGTGATGTGAAGTCAGGTTGACCTGGAGGGCACCCTAGAGATAATTACGTGTCACGGCCGAGCATTCTTAGCCCTTGTCGTAAGTCCACGAGACGGGGCAACAGGGTCACATGATCCTGAGTCTCTGCTCGTTACCGCACACTACCAAGACACCAATGGTTTGGATATTTGATCTGAGTAGGCCTCTGGCCTTTTCGCACGTGACCGCCACGCAGGAATAAGTATGGGCACTTTGTGTCGTATGTACCAGCTGAAAGCTCAACGTACGTCAGTGATGGAGTGGCGCGCGCTGGGTTGGACTGCTTAAGCACCTGCCTTATTTAAACATGTAGCTAGGTCTGCTCACCGGCCGCGTTCGCAACGTGCGGGAGTGCAAACGGTGATGGGCCCAAGACACCAGCGCGCTTAGGATATAGACCGGCGTGCTGGCCTCTTTAGTGAGCCTAGGTAGGGCTGCGGCGTGTTGATCGGCCGAGGCCGGTCATGACCTGATGGTGTCTCCGGATGGAGTTTATCATGCGTGTTGGGTAAGTTTGTGCACCCCTGCAGGGAAGTATTCTATCTATTCGAATAGCCGTGTCCACGGTAACGGACGCTCGGAGTTGTATCCCGATCGATACAACTAGAACTGGATGCCGAGGCATGAGAAATGGATATGATGGCTCCAGGATTGCTTTCTCGCAGGGAGTCGAGGAAGTGGTCTCTGGGTGATGTTACAACATACTTACTAGTAATATAGTATGCTACTCTTATCTCTTCTGATGATGCAAGATGCTTGAAGATGCTAGTCTTTGATAGGCTAGGCTTTCGCCCCTTCACTTCTGGCATTCTGCAGTTCAGTCTATAGATACAACCCATTTCATTGATACCGATGCATATGTAGTGTAGATCCTTGCTTGCAAGTACTTTGGATGAGTACTCACGGTTGCTTTTCTCCCTCTTTTCCCCCTTTTCCATTCTTTCTGGATGTCACAACTAGGTGGTGGAGCCCGGGAACCAGACGCCACTATCGACGACGACTACTACTACCACGAGGGTGCTTACTCCTACGTGGAGGCCGCCGACGACCAGGAGTAGTTAGGAGGCTCCCAAGCAGGAGGCCTCGCCTTTTCGATCCATGTTGATGTTTGTGCTAGCCTTCTTAAGGAAAACTTGTTTAACTTATGCCTGTACTCAGATATTGTTGCTACCATTGACTCGTTTGTAATCGAGCTTATTTATTCGAGCCCTCGAGGGTCCTGGCTTGTAATATAAAGCTTGTATTATTTTAATTTGTGTCTAGAGTTGTGTTGTGATATCTTCCCGTGAGTCTCTGATCTTGATCGTACACATTTGCGTGTATGATTAGTGTACGATTGAATCAGGGGCGTCACAAGTTGGTATCAGAGCCGACTACCTGTAGGTAGCCCCCTTTCCAACTCCTTGGCCAAAGTTGAGTCTAGTCTTTGAAGAACTTTTACTAACATTGTTGTGTGGCTTACAGGCCCACATTACAAATGGGTGGTATTAGGATCTTTTATTCCTCATTTATACTCTGGGATTATAATCTCTCTTCTATTCAAGTTTTTTTACTAACTCTTACTCTAGGTTCTCATTACTACTTCCTCCCGGAGAGCCCCTCGTTCCTGATGATCGCCTGCTTCACCAGAAGATTCCGAACATACTTTGCAATGTTCTCCCGAGAACTTGTGCTCATCGCTTTCGCAACTCCCTTCCACCATCAACCCCATGACATATCCTTGCCGTTCATACCTTTGTTCCTGGTTGCTCTCGTTATTACCACATGCCCTGAAATACTCTTTGTTTTTTCGGAAATACTTTGTGCCTACTGCCTTACAGTTCCTTGTCGCCTGATTACACTTATGAATACCCTACGGTTAATTCCTTACCCTTACCGAGGATTCGTTCATCCCTAGTTTTTCATGTGTTTCACAAAAGTCTTCAAATACTATTCGATCTTCCGAAAATCTTCAGCAGCCTATTGCTCTTGAAATTCTTGCTTGCTTGCATTATGGTTAATCCCATAAGTCTAGTAATCTTATTGGCATCCTTTGTCACTATCATTTTGAGTCCGTTGATTCAACTTGTGCGCGAATGCATGCAATCATCAGTTGATCCCTATAAATTATCTTCCGGCTCAAACGTCTTTTCGAACTTGAGTTGGTTCTCGACCAATCAAATTGCCGTCGATTGTACCCCTAACTCTATTCAACTTATCCATCCTTTATCAGAGCGTTTGCTTCTGATCCCTTGATTTGGAAATCATCGTTCCTTTGCATTCAAGCTTGAATTAGTCAGTCGTTTCTATAGTATGATCTCCTTGCATTCAAGCCACAGTCGACGGCAACTACTACTACCATGAGGGTGCTGTTGGGTAACGTAGTAATTTCAAAAAAATTCCTACGCACACGCAAGATCATGGTGATGCATAGCAACGAGAGGGGAGAGTGTTGTCCACGTACCCTCGTAGACCGACAGCGGAAGCGTTATCACAACGCGGTTGATGTAGTCGTACGTCTTCACGATCCGACCGATCAAGTACCGAACGCACGGCACCTCCGAGTTCTACACACGTTCAGCTCGATGACGTCCCTCGAACCCCGATCCAGCCGAGTGTTGAGGGAGAGTTTCGTCAGCACGACGGCGTGGTGACGATGATGATGTTCCACCGACGCAGGGCTTCGCCTAAGCTCCGCAACGGTATTATCGAGGTGTAATATGGTGGAGGGGGCACCGCACACGGCTAAAATATCGTATATCAAGTGTGTCCATGGGGTGCCCCTCTGCCCCCGTATATAAAGGAGCAAGGGGGAGGCCGCCGGCCTAGGGAGGAGAGGCGCGCCAGAAGGGGGAGTCCTACTCCCACCGGGAGTAGGACTCCTCCTTTCCTTGTTGGAATAGGAGAAGGGAAGGGAGAAGGAGAAACAAGGAAGGGGGCGCCCCCCCCCCCCTTCCCTAGTCCAATTCGGACCAGATCATGGGGAGGGGCGCGGCCACCTTTTGAGGCCTTTCTCTCCTTTCCCGTATGGCCCATTAAGGCCCAATACGAATTCCCGTAACTCTCCGGTACTCCGAAAAATACCCGAATCACTCGGAACCTTTCCGAAGTCCGAATATAGTCGTCCAATATATCGATTTTTATGTCTCGGCCATTTCGAGACTCCTCGTCATGTCCCCGAGCTCATCTGGGACTCCGAACTCCTTCGGTACATCAAAACTCAATAAAACTGCCATCGTAACGTTAAGCGTGCGGACCATACGGGTTCGAGAACTATGTAGACATGACCGAGACACCTCTCCGGTCAATAACCAATAGCGGGACCTGGATGCACATATTGGCTCCCACATATTCTACGAAGATCTTTATCGGTCAGACCGCATAACAACATACGTTGTTCTTGTCATCGGTATGTTACTTGCCCGAGATTCGATCGTCG